>NC_133618.1:329024463-329316963 GCF_048593235.1 Sminthopsis crassicaudata
ACAGGTTCCCAGAGAAAGCTGCCCCATTAACCAGACTCCCTAGAGCAGAATTACAGTCACAGAAAGGTCTTTATCACTCTTATTCCCCTTCCTTACAAAACACATTGCTCCATCTTAACAGTACAAAATACAAGCCTAGATGACTAGTCTTTCCCCTCTGTTGTCCACTTCTACAGTCATGCTCAGAGTAGTGAGAAGCTAATGTTCTCATTAGGATTACTGACAGCAGTTGCTATCTTCCTACCCAGAAAATCAACTGTCTTGACTTTCTATTTTAGTGAGAATCTGCTGGACTACACATAGGTGATATATGATAAGATAAGATATGATATGATATGATATGATATGATATGATATGATATGATATGTTATGCATATATGAATTTTTATCTGTATTGTTGTGAAAAAAAATTTGGGGATGAATTATATATTCTAATCTTAAAGAGATAGAAGAAACCATGGAAACTATAAAAGTAATTTAAGGAAGAAGTAAGAGGTATCTATTTTGGAACATTTGCACAGAAGAGAACATCATCCATTTTGCTCAAAGTGTTGACCACTACCAAGATGACATCATATCTATGGGACTGAGGCAAAAGCCTGAAAAAAAATTCAGCATCCTCTCTTCTCTAGAATGATAGTCAACAGAGATTCTAATAAATCCCTTGAAGCTCTTGGTTTGGGGATATGCCAAAAAAGGTTTTTACTTTATTTACATATATTCCCTCAGGAGCAAACTACAGAGTAACAGAATGTAAGATTTCAACTTTACCCATAAAGGACCTGAAAGTCTAACAAGGTGAGGAGGAACATTGTAACATATGCAAATATCAGTAGAGGTAGAACAGTGCAGAAATGCACCTTTTTCCCCTATAGGTATCAATGTGCCAGTTTGAAATTTTGACAGTGGGGTCTGAATACAGAAATTCCAGGCTGCTGGGGGTCAGTGAGATCTAGTAAGTGTAGCTAAGTTGAACTGAGCCATGCCCTGACTCTATTACTACATGAGTTTCAGTTTCCCCAACTGTAAAATAGAAAGAATGATATGTGAGCATCATCTACCTCATAGGGTTGTCTCTGGGATCAAAACACAAAATGTTTTGTGAATTTCAAAGCACTATATAAATCTAAATCAGTATGTTCTGTATGACTCTTCTATGACTCCCCTTTAGACTGTAATCTCCTTGCAAGTGTTTCGAAACCATCTTTTATCTCTTAGTATCCCAAAGGCTTGACATAGTGCCTAGAAGATAGGAGGCTGGTCTTTATTAACTTTTTGTTGACTAACTATAGTAGCTGATTCATTGGGTATGCAAAATAGTTTGTGAAAAATTACGTGTTTGCTGGTTGTATTATTACAAAATTTAAAATATGAGAGTGTGTTATATCTCTTTTGTTTTGTTTATTACATAATTTCAAGTGAATTTGACATGCATCAAATTACTGATCAACATTCTTTAAATTCCTAGAATAGGTGCAAACTATAATACAGTACAAAACTGTCCCCTATAGTGTTTCCATACATCAAATCCATCAATTACATATTAATTTTTTCTCTGATATCATGTAATTTTTTTCTGCTAAGTTCAACCTGGAAAAATCTATGACATAGGGGAGATATAATTTATAAGAGGATGGCTACCACTGGTTATATTTTTTTCTATTATGAAATTTTTCTAAAGGTCAGAGGAAATTGAAAGAGGAACTAAGAAAAAATATGACAAACCTCAAAACATACACACACATACTCTATTGTAGATATCCAATGGCATACTGTCATATTTCACATCTAGATAGTGCTATATGCTCCCCTGATAGTAAATTTGGTAATTATCACTGGAGCCAGTTTAAGAGTGAGGATTTTAGGCTTATAAGATAATAGTTCCAAAAGGTTATTGTGTGCAGAACTCTGTAAGCATCACAAAGCCACAACTTCCTGATCTTCTTTTAAAAAATTGAAGTCACCAGCACAAGCAGCAGCATTAAGTGACTTGCCCAGTCTCATGTCTAATGAATGTTTGAGGCCAAATTAGAATTCATGTCTTGCCAGTTCCAAAATTAGCCACTCTATCCACCATGCCAAGTAGCTGCCTATCTGTAAAGACAGAGAACTGTACAAGTCTAAGTGGAAACTAGTAAGAAATACCTGGGTTCAAATAATTTCTTATACTATGTGAATCTGAGCAAATCAATTAAACTTTTTATGTCTCAAACAAATTCCTCTATTGATATATGTATATTTACACATACAAAAATTTTATACAAATATATCTGATTTGAAACTAGTTGAATACACTGGCAAAACAAAAATAGCTTTAAGAATTGATTATGTAAAAATATGCAAAAATGAGTTTTAAATAAATTGGCTTTATTTACAATTGTTATTCAAATCCTATTGAACTCAACATGCATAATGTTTGTCTCTTTTTTTCATTTTAAATTCAAGTAATCTAGATCAGTTAAAATATTTCTGTCTTTGAAGTGGAAATCTGGATTTGTAACATTGCTCTGTGTATACATTTAACAAATGAATTTTGCTGCTTAATTTATGAATACATAAACCACAATATAAGTGTATGAATTCTACTTTGTTACATTGTAGAAGAGTCATACAAACATACACAAAATAGCTTAGTAGCTTGTGTGCCTATTTTTTTTCCCTTTATGAAATGTTTTATCTATTCCAGTACCAGTGAATCCATCATTTCACTGATGAGGGTTTTCTTTCCAGTACAGATTGCAAATCATTCATATCTGCTTGCCCTATGCCATTGTCCATAAATTCATTACAATGTATCCACCCCACATACTGAAAGTTTTCTTTGAATTCTCTTCACATTTTGAGGATACCAATGGAAACATGCATGATGTCCCTTTCTATGTCTTGCCTACCTTCATTATACATATTTGAATGTGAAATAAATAATTCAAAAATTAAAATAAAATCACAATAAATGTTGATTTGAATTGAATAGAACAACTGGATACACAACAGTTTTAGGGAAAGATTTTGAATAACATTCAAAGACCAAGTGCTGGGAGTGAAAGAGGTTGGAGAGATGTTCCCCTGAGAGAAAAAGATACTCAAATATGAGATAGTAAGCACCAAAAACAATGCAAGCATCACAATATTTTTCTTAGGATGCTAACCCTGCCTACTTCTTAACTTTTTTTTTTCTTTTACTCTCCCTAAGAGCTATCTTCCACCACTATAAAACTTCCAAAATCACCAGAAGATTCCTTCAGCTTTGAATGACCTTGGTAATGATATAGACATGCCCCTATAATAATGTGACTTTTTTGGGTAAGTACATTTTAATTCTCCTTCTCTTATTCCCCTTATAAATACAGTAGCTAAATATAGGAACCAACAAATGCTAGTCTCAACATCATCTTGAAATTCTGTTCATTAAGTGACCTTGAGCTATTAAAAGCAGAGATGAGATAGGTACCATGAAAAGTTAAAAATACATGCTAAAATTTTCAACCCTATTGCAAATACATTAAAATTAAATATTAAAATAAAAGAGGTAAGACAATAGGTGGCACCTATATAAAATGGAAAGGTTTTATATAGAAATAAAATTTTAGGATCTTATAATTTTTCAGAATATAAAAAGTTATCATGTTTTAAATGATAAATTAAGACAAGACCATATCTAAAGTAGTTCTCTCTAGTCAAATTTTCTTACTTTTAATCTAATTCCTTCTTTAAAAAATGAAGAAACAGAGATGAAAAGAACCAAAACAGAATACTGAAAGTTAATAGCTAGTTAATGACAGAGGCCAGATATCCTAGGTCTCCTGATTGAATCCACTAATCAGTAGATTTCTACTATGTCATTATGACTTGAATTTATGGTTTAATTGAAATATTAGAAAGTTCTTTTTTGTTGTAATAATACTATGAAATAGGTAAAAATGAAGGTATTTTAAGATTAATGAAGATGGAAGGCTGATATTGAAAACCATATCAAAATTAAGATTTTTGCCAAATAATTTTTTGCATTAAAACTTATTATAATTCTAACATACTCCAGTATTCCAATGGATTTGTGATTCATAGATAAAATACATTCCCTCCAACAATGTAGAATGTACTCTAAGTAATACTTTTCTTTCCCCAATTTTTCTGACTTTTCTGACATAATTGAGAACATCAATTATCCTTCATTCTCACTACTAGTCTGCCCCATCTTACTTTTTTATTATAAATTGATTTTATCATTTATACTGCTTCTATATATTATCTTACTTATAATCTGTTGCAGTCTGTTCACTCTACCATATACACTTTGGGTGTTTTTTGGGAGATCCTCAACTTCACACTTTTAGAAACTATATGACTGCAATCAGATAACAAAAGAATATTTGTCTTAAAAAGCTAGACTTTTGTTTCAGGAAGAAATCTGAAGTCATTAAAGGAAATCTAATTTGTTTTCTTCCTTCTCTTCAAATCTGTGCCCAACTCATGATCTACTCGCAGTTTGACAAGTCATGTGCATGCATATATACAAACATACATAGGTATATTATATGTGCATATATACATATGCATGTGTATATTTACATGTATGCATGTGTATATGTACTGATAGATTGCATTGGTGATTGCCTAATTAAACCTACTCATACTAGGTTTTAGAATTATCTTTTTCCCCAGAATTCTTTCTCATTTCAATAGCACCATAGTTCACAGTCTATCAAGAATAGTCTTGATGTTTTCCTTGAATCTTTTTTCTCTCTTATATTTCATATCTATTCAGTTCCCAAAAGTTTTAAATTCAGTATTTGTGATATCCAATCCTCTTTCTATTCCAACGTCCACAATTTTAACACAAGCTTCCCTTCCTTATCACTTTTAAGAATCTTTAAATATCTTCTTACAGGTTCTTTCTACCTGAGCAGCTTGGTGATTCAGTGGCAAACTGAAGTCAGGAAAACTGAGGTCAAATATAACCTCAGACACATGCTAACTGTGTGACCCTGGACAAGTAACTTAATCCCGTTTGCCTCAGACTCCTGAATTGTAAAATGACCTGGAAAAGGAAATAGCAAACCACTCCAGTATCTTAGGCAAGCAAACTGCAAAAAGGGGAGCACAGAAAGTTGGCCATGAAAAACTACTAAACAATAATGGTTCTCACCTAGACAACTAAGTGGTGCAATGGTGACAGTATAAGATCTGGAATCAGGAAATCTCATGTTCCTTAATTCACATCTGATACTCTGAGCAAATCACTTAATCCTGTTTGTTTCAATGTCATCTATAAAATGAGCTGGATAAGGAAATAATAACTCAATCCAGTACATTGGCAAAACAAACAAACAAACAAAAATAACTTAAAAGGGTCCTGAAGCACTGGACACCACTAAAAAAAAAAAAAAAAACCACTGAACAACAACAAAATTATTTCCACTTGTTTCTGCCTTCTATGAGCTATTCTCAATAACAACTAATCTTCTTTATGTTGAAATCTAGTCCTATCACTTTCTGAACTTAAGGGTATAAAAATCTCCTTCTTGTCTATGAAATATAAGTAATAAGTTCTGCTTTCTTAACTTGGCTCTTCACAGACTAATGCTATTCCATCAATTAAACATTATCTTCCTTCTACTTCCTTCCATAACAGATGTCTCTGAACAAATGACCTGGACTACTTATTGCAGCAAATATAAGGTCTATGCTTCCCTATATTTATGACTTAGCTCTTACCATTCCCTTTCTCAAATGTCTTTTCTCCCTTTCCAGTCAACCGAATTCCTCTTAACCCTTTGAAGCACAGCTTCAAGTCCATCCAAGTACTTGCTAGTCTTATTCCTTTTTTCAGCCTCATATAGCACTCTTATTTAGTATTGCTGTGTTCCTATAATTTGTTTTGGTGTTGTTTCTCCCTGTGACACTATAAGCATCAAGAACACAGGAACTGTTGGACACTAATTAGATGTCCTAATAGGCATCTGATCTGTCAACCTCCTCTGGTGACTGTTACAGTAAGCACTTAAATTAATGTGATATTGATTTTTTATATTAAAACTAAGGCCCTAAACACAAGAAAGAAAAGTCAGATAGTAGGTGTTAAATAATGTGAAATGCAGTAGTATATGTTTGTCATTTAAGACTTGCTAGTTTACAAATCTTGAGAAATTATTAGTTCAGAAGACCATTTGAAAAGAATAAAAGATTATAGGAAAATAAATTTTCCTTGAAATGAAAGCATTGTTCAATTATTAAGATATTTATTATTTTATAATTCTTACAATTCAGTGAAGTGATTTTAATTATAACCTTAAGTTAAATTCATCAATGACTTAAAACATCTTAAAGACTAGGATACCCAGCAGGATTTTCAGATGAATGTATTAATTTCACTCCATTGTGGGCTACTTTTCTGTTTCTACATGATGTGACCGTGACTCCAAAGGCAATATCACTAAGTACAATATCTACTAAGTGCAAGCAATTTTGAAGGCTGTATAGTATAGCCCCAATGATCAACCATATGTCTCCTATCTAAGAACTGGCCTAAGTTCTTCAAGGCAGTGAACATTTGCAGAGTATTAGCTTTCAGATGATAAATGTTTTGGGCTTCAGAAACCCAAAAAACAAGGTATGAAAGGGTTTGTTATTTGAATTGGGGTGGGAGAATACCTTACTAATGAAATAAGGAAGAGTTTATAAAAAGTCTTGAAGTAGATTAAAGTGTAGAATATGATTTTTGTTTATTGGTGTCACCATTATTCTTTTTCTGAGAGGAGAAAGAGCAAATTAAACTTTTTATCTCATTAAAAGATACTTCTCTACTAACTGATGCAGAATAGTTGATAGAACACTGGATCTGGAGTCAGAAGGACCTGAGTTCAAAACAAGTCTCAGGAAGTTATTAACTATGTGAGCCAAGGCAAGTCACTTAATATTTCTCTTGGTTCCTTTATTAATAGTGCCCACCTAGCAGGATTTTTGTGAGGATTAAATGAGAATATTTTAAGATACTTTACAAATCTTAAAGAGCTATCATTAAATAAGTTATGTCATTATTGTTGTGAATGTTATTGTTATTTCTTATGAGTCTTGTGCTTCATCTTCAATCCATTTTTTGTCAGATTATTTAATTTGACAGGATAATCTTCCTGAAATACCACTTTATTCATTTTAAACAGATTTTGCTAATCTTCTACTCTTACTATTTCACTCATTTTCCATTTTACTCTATCTTCCCAGATGTCCCTTTTCCATCTATGTACTACAATGATTTCCACTGTTACCATTACCCCACCTACCATCTAACCAGTGCATTACTAACAAACAAATCTTCATTGCTAACATCAAATATGAATTTGACACCATCAATTATCATGAAGGCAAGTTAAGATATGATAAGGATGATGGAGAAATCATATTCAGTAGCCTCTCCCCTCTTTGTGCTGTTCTGTCAATTTGCAAATTCTGCAAGCCCCTGAGGTCAGACACATAAATAAGAAACATTTACAGACTTATTGAAATATTATACATTATTCTGTCTTTAGGCCATTCACTATATTCACATCAAGGATATAAAGGAGGGGTTTTATTTAATAAGACTTAACATCTATAGAACATTTTATACTATACAAGCACAAGTTATATGTTAACTTATTCCAGTCTCATAGTCCTTTGTTTTATAGACTAATAACTCATCTCAGAGAGGTTATATGATTTGACTATAAACAAAAAGTAAGAGACTAAAATATACAGATTGAAACAAGCTATTTTTCACTTTCTTTTCATCTTTCTTTTATTCAAGTCATCTTCTGCAAAATGACTTACATGAAAATATTTTACATGAATGCAAATATATGAACCATATTAGATTACTTATTGTCTCAGGAGAGGAAGAGGTGGAAAAGAATTTGGAAATGAAAACTTTTTTTAATATTTTAAAAATTATTTTCAGATGAAATTGGAGGAAATAGTAATAATAATAATAATAATAATAATAATAATATAACGAGTAAGTGATAACTATAAGACTAGAACCTAGATGTTATGATACCTACTCCAGAGCTGCCTTTCATGTTTGATGTAGATCAAAGAGTATGTTGTATTGCAGCAGAATGTAAGCTTCTTGAGAACAGCAATAGTTCTGTTTATATAGTCAGATCCTTGACTAGTACTAAGTATATACAAGGTACTTAGTAATTGATAAATTAAGCATTCTATGTGTAACTACATAGACACTGTACAACTTCATGTCTTCAGACTTTAGACTGAAAAAATCTACAAATGAGAACATCTGACAAAATGTTCTGCCAATAGCTCCAAACCATGCCAACCCCCCCCAACTCTAGGCATTAACATACTTCCTCCAAAGTAGAAACTTGAACTCTGCCCCAGAATTATCCCAGATTCTAATAAGTGAATTTTCTCCCTAACTTTTCCAAAACAAAGGTAGTACTTCATACCTGGCCACCAGCTCCAAATTATATTGTCATGCACACAGCACTCCTTTAACTCCCTTCTCTCTTCCCCAATTAGAATTATAAGTTCCTTAAAGGCATATTTTATATTTATCTCCCTAGTGCTTATCATGGTGCTTGACACAAAGTAAACACTTCATAAATTATCTATTTATTTATCATCTCTCTGATCTATTTGGTTGTCCATCTATGTCCTGAATTTCCATAGTCCACAAGCTTTCAAATTCTCTTTGAGACTGACTCTAGGAAAGAGAAAGAAAAATATTTCTTATGGATATGTAGTGGGTGCTAGCTCTTCAACATGTCCTTGGCTTCCAGCTTGCCTGCCTAGAGTCTTTGGAGAATTTCCCCTTAGATGAGATTGGAGTCTCTCTCATGGTTAAGTGTATCTCACTCTCAGAAGTTTATTTACTCTTCTGTATTTTCTGGTATATTACAATCTATATGACTTCTCTAATTTCTGTTTTCTATTTAATGGATTTATTCTGTATTCACTATTTGTGACTTTTATAACCTAAAAATTTTGACATGAAAGAGCAAGCCAGTACACGCAACATTAGAGTACTCTCCCCTTTAGATAAGAGTCCAGGAAAGTAGCTTTTAATTCAATTATATCCTGAGATCAACAACATTTAAGGAAACAGAAAGATACAATTCTCTCACCTCTCTCTCTCAAAGGAGAACAATGGAATCAGCCTTGTAATCATTTCTCCTTCTCCCTCAAGACAGGACTTATAGTGTCACCTGGTAACATTCTAGATATGTCTAACCAATGCCGCCACATCTCTAGATGTTTAGACATCCAATATGAATATATGTGTTTGTGTATATCCTATATAAGTAGCTATGTAGTAGACTACATAACTAGCTAATGGTAGTCCAGAAGTCCCACTGTGGATCTATGTGCAGCTTTATATATAGTACATTTATTATGTACTTCTTATCTCCCTCCTCCTTGCTTCCATTTAAATTCACCTTGGGAAATCTTATCATCTAGCAAAATCTCTTCTGCTTAGAAACTTACACTTCATCAGAACCTACTGCCCCTCTGATGTTAACACAAGAGCCTCAACCTCTATTTAAGGAGAGGGGACAGGAGAGATAACTAAAATATTTTCTCATCCCCATCACCACCATTTCATTCATTTTAGACTGGATTTATCTGCCATGTGTCTGCCATGAACCCATACTTTTTCCTCTTTCCCTCTCTTTTTCAACTTTCTTTTGTTTATTATATTAGATTGTAAATTCCTTGAGGGTAGGAACTATCTTTTTTTGTGTGTGTATTCCCATTGTTTAGCACACTACCTATCACATATTAGTCACTTAATAAATGTTGATTGGCTTACTATTTCTGTACTTGACTACCTCAAACTGCTTAATCAATCAATTAATCAACATTTATTAAGTGATTAATATGTACCAAACTTTAGGATAAGTGCTGGGAAGAACAAAACAATTTCTGTTTGTATAGATCCTAAAATACAATTATTTCCCCTTATATCTCTTCCTAATTTCTTCCAAGTTTACAATATAGTCTGACAAACCACAAAGTTTAATGAAAATTGGGAATGGTTATATGAAAAACATATTTTATATGAATGTCAACTATCAATCATTTTTTTCATTTAACAGAAAAGAATACCATTCATCTTTGCTGCTTAAGTTTATAGGTATCTTTGTCCTTTTGTGGAAGGAGGGAGAGATTTAGAACTGTGGCTTCATTGGCACAGGGAAACTCCTGTACAGAGGAATATTATTAAGTCTTCTACAAAATATAAAGTTGTTTGGAGCATGAGAGATTATGTGACTCACCCAGAGTTGTATAGCCTCTATATTTCAGAGGCAGGCCTTGAACAGAGCACAAGTGAGCTCTCTATTATGTTACCATGCTTCTTTGAAATGTCAGACATATATATCAAACACACAACTCCATACTGGATGAGAAACATCTTTTCTGTATCTAAATATATATGTAATGAGAGAAATTCCATGAAAAATATACCATGACTCTGTGAGAACAAGCACACAACTCAGCACTGCTTGTTGAGATGAAGCCACAATCCTTAATTGGTTCCTGTGACAATGGAGTTCTGTCAAAGATGACCAGGAAAATATGACCTATAAATAAGCAATAAAAGGAGAAGACAAAGGTTTTAATTACCTTTGTCTCCCCTTAAGTACAACATTTTTTTTTTCCTATCAACTCTCTTGGAAATCAAGGGAAATAAGGAATGTCTTCCTTTGCTTCCCTGAGAAGTAATAATGGCTACTATTGAAGCCAAGTAGAATCAACAACATATGCTTGCTTAGATGAATTTAGATGGGACATCAAATTCATGGTAAACTTTGCTCCTTTGTATTTCTTCCCTGGACACAGGCCATTAAAAAGTAATACTAAGAACTAAATGTTTTACATTGGTGGCTATCACATGAGTTTGAGAAATTCTCAATTCCTAAATCATGGTTACTTTGTCCCAGAAGAGATTCTTCCTGCAACTACCTATCTTCTCAGAGGAGAAGATGCATGAGGCACCAGGACAAACTATCAGAAGGATGCTGAATCCACAAGAATTTAGAAATCCAATCCATTCTCTGGCTAGATAGTTGTACTGATGTGGTACAGAAGTGAAAGTAAAATATCCATTCAATAGTTCCACAGAATGTCTTTAGGACAATATAATTAGTATAATGGGTTGTGATTTTAGATTTCAAGTATCTGACAATGTATGTATATGAGTATTTTGTGTTTCCCTTTTACAGAAAGTCCTAGAACTTTATTTGATGAATTTTCCCCAGAACACTGAGGCAGAGACAATTAGTCAGAAAGAAAAAGGAAAGCTGCACTCTCCTCTTTTAAAGGTCAGACTCCCTGATGATCTTATTCAGTAAGACCAAATTTAGAGTTTCTTTTCTGAGAAACGCCACTCCCTCAACCACACTGGTCCACAGGTGGGTTTATATATATATATATATATATATATATATATATATATATATATATATATATATATATATATATATATATATATATATATATATATATATATATATATACATAGAGAGAGAGAGAGAGAGAGAGAGAGAGAGAGAGAGAGGATGTTCAACACATGTTCACTATTGTTATTCTAAATTAAATTCTGTTTTTACAATTTCCTGATTCCTGTAGTAATACTTATCACCATCAATGATATTTATCAGACCATTGTTGAGCAAAACATTATGAGGCAACTTAACAGAAAACCACCTAAAGAGAACCAATCAAATTTTAGATGATGGTCACATTTTATCCATGAGGGATTTTGTGTGCTTATTCTTCTATATCCATTCATAAACAATAACAATAGCTGTGATTTCATTTTTTATTCTAAAAACTTGCCTTTTTATCTTGATATGCAATAGATAAAAACCTTTGTTTTCAGTCCACTTCTCCACTTCCTGCTATCAAAAAATCTATGAGGAATTGATCCCCTAGTAGATGATACATTACTTAATATGTTCCAATAAGAGAGCCTGAATTTAAATGGATTGAACTTAACATCTTTTTTCCCCCTTGCAATATCTATAGTACATTAAATTTTAAATACTACATTGTAAGGGGAATATTTTTCTTCTGAATAACAATGATTCCAGAGTCAATATAAAATGTGAACAAAATAAACATCCCAGAAAAACTTGACATGCACTACTCCTATATACATAAGTTTTAATCTCCTGACTATGACATTTAATGTATTGCATATTTTTCTAGGTAGCTCAGAAGAAACACAATTTTTCTAATTTTAATGGAAGATGAAAAATGGTCATTTATCCAGGAATTTAGAGCTAGAAGACACTCAGGACTCATCTAGTCTAAATACTATATTTTTTAGATAAGGAAAGTAAGATTGAGAAAGCTTCAATAACTTGTCATATTTCATATATTAAACATATTTCACAAACAGTAGAGTCAAGTTGCCTATAGCCAAATCCAGTATGTTTTTCATGACACTGTACTTAACCTGTTCAGAAATGCATCCATGCCACTGATGGTATCATAACGTTTAAAAAAAATCAATAGTGATGTTTTATAGGTTTCCTTAACAATTACTTATGAATAACAATAAGACTACCATTAAATCATACTACTTAGTGCTAATAACAAATTTATTAAGTATATTGTTATTGTTTTTAAGCATTTTAATCATTTCCTCTTCTGGGAAATTGGATCTCATAAGATATCTTTTAGGTGGAATGGAAGGCAGGACAATTTAAGTAAATTTTATGTAAATTTAGAGTATAGATAATCCTCCCAGGCTTAATCTTTTCAGTCATATTTTTCTTCTCTACAAAATCTTACAAAGTTAGTACCAACAAGGTGTTCCAAACACATGGAAAGAATATGTCAGCATATATTTATATATGTGTGTGTGTGTGTGTGTGTGTGTGTGTGTTTGTATACATACATACACATACATATTTCTTTTTTGTTGTTGAGGCAATTGGGGTTAAGTGACTTGCCCAGGGTCACACAGCTAGGAAGTGTTAAGTATCTGAGGCCAGATTCAAATTCAGGTCTCCTGACTTCAGGGCTGGTGTTCTATCCACTGTGCCACCTAGCTGCCCCCCCCCCATAAGCATATATTCTTAAACGGTCCTTTTTAATCTCATTTTTTACTGAGCATATGATCTTTACCAAGACCAATTTTTCACATGCTAACTCAAAAACATTTCCAAAACAAGTTATAGTAGATTATAAAGCCAGTTCCCTAGATTTTGTTTCTTTCCAATTTTCCTATAAAACATGATGAGAAGACTCATTCATATGTTAGTTGCTTCTCTCATAGAAACATATAAATGTATCTTAGTGATATCCTCAAATTCCTCAACTTTTTATTATACTGGATTCATTTTAAAATATAAAATTGTAAACTGAATATTAATTTAACATGAATTGTCATAAAAATTCATTGCATTTAATTGGTTCCCTCCTGTTCTATCAGTTAATGAAGTATTTTATATTTCAGGTGATGTGCCTTTAGCAAAAATGTTGTATTTAACTACTATAGTAAAAAAAAATTGAATTGATGTTGTATTCTAAAATGTTTGAACATATTACCATTAGCATTTATGTTTCTCCATCCAAAATACATTTACCAATGGCCTATAATATGTCTGATAACCTATTGTAACTTGATCTAATGTTTAGATTTACAGTGCTTATTTCTTATGTGAATGTTTGTATCATTCTTAAACCATAAAGTATGTGCATGTATATTCATATTGATAGATGAATAGATAGGTAGAGAGACAGACAGATAGATATACTTATATAGGTTAAATGGAGATAGTTGCCTCTTAGTTTAAGCTTGAAATTTAAAAGATGAGGTCTTGGCTTCATTGTCTTTCTATGCCCATTAGATTCACTTTCTCAATAGATATATTGAGCAGGTATTCTACTGCTATTAAAAAATAACTAGGGCAGATAGACTGTCAAGCTTCCAGACACATCTTTATGAATTCAGATCCAACCTCAGATACTTTGACTAAATTATTTTAACTAAGTCACTTAACCCTGCCTGCCTTAATTCTTCATCTGTAAAATGAGCTAGAGAAGAACGTAGTAAACTGTAATGTTCAGGCTAGCTTTCTGGAGGTCCCTCAGATGGGCCTCGCTCTCAGCAGGATAGACACCTGCTGAGAATGGTCAAAAATAGAGTCTATATTCTTTATTCTGGCCCAGTCTTGATCTTAGTGCAGGAGGCATAAGAGCCACCACGAGGCTGGTCAAAGAAAGAATGTCTCTCTTCTAGTCCCTCTTAGGCCTTATATATCTTATTTAGCATACTGATTATGTGTGAACTTAGAGAACCATTATATATCACCATACTAAGTATATATGTGAATATATATGTGAACTAAAAAAACATTATCTCATCAATTCCACTGAATTAACCCCTTGTTTCAAGTATACTTCTTCAGAATTCCAGCTCTCTACAGTAAATAATTTCAGTGTATTTGGCAAGAAAACCTCAAAAGGCAGACCTAAGTTAAATGACTAAACCACAACAATAACTAACAAAGCATAAAGCATACTCTTGAGTAGTACAGGCCAATATAACTCAATTTTGCTTACACAACACCATGTCAACCAAATTACCACAAGATTACTTCATAGAGCTTGAAAAAATTAAGAAAAAGGTAGCCAAGAATATCAAGTAAAATAGTAAAAAGAAATAAAAGAAAAAATGAAAGAAAGAAAGAAAAGAAAGCAAAAAGAAAAAATCAGGAAGGAACGGGATTCAATAGTAACAAATAGTGTAAGCAATAATCATCAAAATGATTTGGCAATTATTAAAAAATAAAAAAGCTGGTCAGTGAAAAATATTAAGTACATAATGTTCTTTACTGTAGCAATCAAATGTAGTAGCCTAGTGTTAGATGAATCCAAAGATTTAGATATTTTAGATATTATTATCTCTATGCTAATGATTCCCAGATCTACTCACCTAACCCTGAACTCTGTGGAAGAATAATAGGAAGCATGTTATGCAAGGACTTGATAAAGTAAATAGTATCATCCACTGTTGTCATAATTACTTCTCCTTGGTAATAAACCCTACAATTTTATCTAAAAGGACCGCCTTCACAATTATAAAAATATTTGATCTTGCCTACTTGTCTATCCTTAGAGAATTTTTTTCTGATAATGTCATGCCACTTGCATTCCAATACTCTTTTTTTCCCTTGATTTATCTTCCTCTTTTGTTACTCTTCTTTCTCCTTGAATGCTTTGCTCTTACATCCTCAGTTACCACAATAATGCTGCAGAATGACTATGAATTCTAAGTGGGCCTGACAGATTATAAAAAGCAAACTAATATCCCAGAAATTTGAATTCACTACTTGCAAAAGCAGATCGTTTGGCATGTTAGTAAAGTTCTTTACTTGCCCCTTGACTTCCCATCTGTGACTCATACTCATGGCACCCCCACTGATAGTCTTCCTTTTCCAAAACACTGAGAGACCAAATACTTCTTTTTAAACTACCATTCTCACATCTTAACTGCCCATTGGACATTTTAAATTCAACATGTCTGAAATTGACTTCATCATATTTTCCTCCAAAACTCTACTCTCTTCCTATATTTTCTATTGAGGATACCACCATCCCCCTTGGTCATTCACAACCTAAATTTCATCCTCAGCTTTTCACTCTCTTTCATACCTATTTCCATTGTGTTGCCAAGGATTGTCTATTCTAACTTCACAACATCTCTACCATATGTCTTCTCCTCTCTACTGACAGAAGCCATTTGCAAACCCTTAGCTGTTAATGCTTGGACATGTTTTGTTTTGGGTTTTTTTATTTTATTTTTAATTTGTAGAATAAGGCAATCATTTCCATAACATGGTATAATAAAAGACAATTGCACTTTAAACTACAAATATATTACATACAACTTGCTTTTTAAACATATAATAAAGTTACATAAATTCCTCTTTTTTCTTCCTCTCCCCCTCCCTATTATTCTAGGCTAACATGAGACATTAAATTTTTTCTTCATATGTCCTTTATTTTTAATTTGTTCATTTTATAATAGTCAAAGTGACTTAGTCACTGAAAGTTGAGGAGAGGGATCCTAATGTTTAAACTAATATTCTAGCATTCTGGTTCACCTCCTGACCACAAATTTCTCCCTTTTCTAGTCTATCTTTCATTCACAAGTGAATTGCTACCTCCTTATTCAGTAATCTCCCTTTTATCTCCAGGTCAAATACAAAATCCTATGTTTGAAATTTAAAGCTTTTTATGACCTAGCTCTGTCCAAAATTTACAATTTTCTCACACCTTACTGCCCATCAGGTTCCCTACAATCTCATGACACCAGCCTCCTTCTTGTTCCTTACACAAGATACTCTAACTCCCAACTTCTGGCATTCTCGTTGGATGCCTGCCATGCCTAATATTATATTGTACTTCACATATATTTACTTCCCTCTCTGGCTTACTTACTTATAAATTACAACTAAAATCATATATTTTTACAAGAAGCCTTTCCTCCTCCTTTAATTTATGCCTTCCTTCTGTTGATGATTTTTATTTTAACCTGTTTTTATCTTGTTCATACATAGTTGTTTACATGTTGTCTTCTCTATTAGCTTGTGAGGTCCTGGAGATCAAAAACTATTGAGATTAGACTATTCTTTGACAGTATGTTCTGAACTTAGTACATTGCTGAAATGTTTAGATACTGAAAACCTATTGCTGAGTGATTGTCATCTTAGCTCTTGAGATTAGGACTCAAGTTAAAAAAAAAACTTATTGTTTTCTCAAATAATTGCAATTTTAATCATCAGAAGCTGTTGTTTTGTTGTTTGCCCTCCATTCTCAAGGAGGACCCATAATATCAGGCAGATGATATCATAACATGCAAGTGAATTGGATTTAAGTGAAAGAGTTGTTCAATGTCACAGCCTCACTTTCTCCTCTACAACCATCTGGGTCCATGTGAAAGCTATATATCATCATGACTACAGATGGCCCTGGAAGAAATGGAATCAATCATTAGAAGTAAACTTAAATGGAAAGCCTACAATAGGAGTTACATATCAGTGCCTTTTGAAAACTGAGCTGGAACAGAAAAAGGAGTAAGAATTGGCAATTTTTAAATACTGCAGGGAAAAGTGGAAAATGGTCCATCAGAAAATTGATTTAGAACAATATTTCATTCCATACACGAATATGTTCTAAATGAAAACATTTGTTAAATCACATCACAAAAAATTTTTTAAATCAAGGAAGAAATCACCTTTCTAATATATGGAGAGAGGAAAAGTTCATTACCAAATAAAGGAATTGACAGGATCACAAAAATAAAATGGATAATTTTATTGACAGAAAATTGTGTCCTTCACTGATATAAAACTCATTCAGCTAAAAGTAGAAGGGAAAAAAAAACGAGGAAAAATTTTTGCAGAAAATTTCTCTACTAAATGTTTCATTTCTAAGATACTTTTTTTTAAAGTTTTGAAATATACAAAAATAAAAGCCATTCCCAACTAATACATATTCAACAGACACAAACAGACATTTACCTAAGAAATTCAATCTATCAATAGCCATATAAAAATCCAATTCATTAAGAATTCAAGAAATAAAATTCATTCAACATCATTTGTCCAAATGCATAAAAAGAAAGAAAATAGCAAATGCCTGAAGAGCTGTGGAAAAAAAAATAAACATCAATGCTTTATTGCTGGAATTATTAGTTGACTTAAGAAAGTGATATCAAACTATGTTCCTAAAATTACTGTAGCTACTATATTTTTACTCATTGATAGCATCACTAGGTCCACACCATAAAAAAGGGAAAACATATACAAAATTATTTATAGTTTTCTTTTTTAGTGGCCAAGAACTAAAAACTGAGAAAATTTATCAACTCTCAAATGGTCAAAAACAATATGGTGTAAGAATATAATAAAACATAAGATATAACAAAAGAGATAGCTTCAGGAAAACTAGAGAAAGACATATGAATTGATGCAAAGTGAAGTAAGCAGGAACTGAGGAATAATTTAAGCAACACAACAACACTGTTCAAGCAAACAACTTTAAAAGGCTTAAATCTGATCAATAAAATGTACACAATTCCTGAGGACTGTGATGAAGCATACTATCCTTCTCCTGGCAGAGAGGTGATGGACTCAAGATGTAAAATAAGGCATTCATTTTTTTTTTATTTGGCCAATATGAGAATTTGTTTTGTTTGTGCATATTTGTTACAAGGGTGTTTTATTCTTTTCTTTTTTTCTTTTTGCAATGGGGAAGGGAAGTAGAAGGAAGAAAAAATAAATTTTTTTAAACAAAAAAAATCTAAAAATTTTAATGAAAGTATATATGATTCAGTTATTAATTTTTATCTTTATCTTCACAGAGAAGACATTATGCTGCCTTATATTTTAAGCTGTTAGAGGTAAGGACTTAGAGGGGGGGGAAAGAGATTTTCTTAGTAGACTCTCCAACATAATGCTGTTAAAAGTTAGTTGTTATTCATTTATTCAAAAATATTTATTAAACACTTACTGTATATAGAGCACCATGCTAGGCCCTAAAGGACATTAAAAGTTTAAATATGAGACAATATTTAACCTGGTAGAAATCTGAGGCCTTGCTATAAAACAGACCATAACCATATGCATTTGTTACTCCTGAGAGAATATAAGCTAAAATGAGTATATAAATTTATGAAAGATAGCTCAAAAATAGGTTATTAAGGAACCATTGAATGTTCAGAATAAATCCTTAACCTTTTGAGATTAAATTCATGTATGGAAGCCTGAACTTTTCATAAACATCATTTGGGACTATTATCAGAAAAAGAATCATGAGGCTAGTAAAGTAAGATGTAAACTAGAGCATTTCTTAGGTTTTGCCCTTCTTGTCACATTTTTTTATTTTATTGAAAAATCATTATTACATGTACCAAAGAGAAAATAACAAAGGGAATATTTTATTTAATAAGATTTCAAAAGATTTTATCTAAAGTTCTTCAAAGCAGACTAATTAGTATACCTGAAAACCTAAGAATACAAAATAAAGTTATTCCAGAGACAGCAAATAAAGGAGTAATGCCAAAGCTCACAACTTTGTGCAAAATAAGATTAAAAACTAACTACTTAAGAAGGAATATTGACAAAAGTTTTGTGAACCTGAAAAAATCTGGTTCATTCCAAATTAGGAAAACTGCTTAGTAGAAAATTTTAAAATGTTCATGTTGACCAAAGCTGAGAGGACTATGTAATTTGCCCAAAACATTAAATTTTTAGAATTAAGAAAAGTAATACAGACAAAAAACAATTACTTCTAAACAGAAGTGATTAAGAATGTTGATAGTCTGTAAGTTTTTGGAAAATAAATTAGGACCTTCTCTATTGTTGTGATATGGCATTTGCTAATTAATTTTTTTTGTGACCAATTTGAGATGAAGAGAAAAAAGCATAAACAATCCACTTCAAACCAATTATCTCAATGCCCTATTATGCCATAAGGACTCAAGAAATATCAAAAAAATACTAATTTTTTTTAATTCAAGGATATGCATAATTGATAAAAGCACATTTCCTTTTTTATAAAGCATTCCATGGAAAGACAATAAACTGACATGTTATAGCTGCTCCCTATTCTTAATGATTATTAATTGTTCTCCAAGGCCAATATGTGGTCTCTCATCAAGTGCACAAGACATTCTGTCTGTCACTCATTTTTGGAGGCACAGTGGATAGAGCTGGGAGGCTGGGAGTCAGGAAGACTCATTATCTTAAATTCAAATCTGGACTCAGACACTAACAGGACAAGTCCTAGGCAAGTCACTTAATCCTATTTGTCTCAGTTTCTTCATATGTAAAATGAGTTGGAAAAAGAAATGGCTCACTATCTTTGCCAAAGATGGTGTCACAAATAGTCTGATATGACTGAAAACAACTGAACCACAAAATCCCTGGATTTCAATCTTTCTACATTTCCAATATCTGTATTTCAGAATCCTTATCATTCTTCAAGTTTCATCTTAAGTGTGACCTATTCCAAGCATCCTATTACTGAAAGTTTCATTTCCTCCTTAAAAGCACTCAGAGCACTTGGATCTCTAATTAGCCCATTACCATCCACATTGTATTATACATAAATGAATATTATTGTCTCCTAGTGGAACATAAGCTTCTCAAAATCAGGAAATATCATTTTTAAATATTTGTAAACATATAGCATGTGCTAAAATGCAACCAGAATAGTACATACTTAATACAAGTTTGTTGAATTAAATTACACACAACAACAAAATACCTAATATCTAAAATGTCTCCACAAAACCTTTCATGGAGTGTAAAATATAGTCCTACTCTCTTTTTCCCATGCAACTAATTTCATCTCCTTGTATATTTTAAGGACAACATCCACAAGAATTTTTTTCTTCTCTCACACCCCATATATTTCTTACTTATTTTATCATAAATTAATCCATCTGCATTAAAGGCCTATAAGTTTTATAATATCAAAAAAAATCACATTCATCTAATAACAGAATTTTCTAAATCTTCCTGTGCTGTAAAACTGGATATATTATCATAAGCTAGCCTATCTTTCTTTAGTGTCAGATGAGCAAAAGTCCAGATCAAAGTTAAACTTATTATTATGAATATTGATAGCTTCATAATTTATCTTTTATACTCAGTACATTATTGTAGCTACCAAGCCTTCTCATAGAATAGATTTATTTAATAAAATTTTGGTCATCCTTCATCACCTTCCCCCAAAAGAACTCCATCTTATCCACAGATATTCTTAGTAAATCATATGATTTGCAGGAAATATTTGAATCAGTCTTTAAAAAAGGAGGCGTCTATGAAATCCTGAGTATACTGCAGCTACACAATATATGAACAAAGTAAAATTTTATACTCAAAGTTTCTCCCTAGCATTCCAAACTATAAGTCACTATCTCCTTGTTATACTTTTTGGAGTAGTATATAATTTATATGTAGCATGTTAATGCTTCACTTGAATCAGTATCCACTGTCTCTGTCATATATATGAGACAGATATATGTAAAATATATATTTGTATATGATACAGTCTCTGACTTCATATTTTTCACACTCTAGTTAGGAAAACAATCATAAATTAATGAAATAGTAGTAATGATGATGAGAATAAAATTGATAGCTCATATTTGCAGAGCCCAATGTCATGCATATATCAGATACTTAATACATATTACTTGAGTTTATATTTGTAAGGTAAAAAGGCAATGTTAAAAATGAATGCCATTTTACAGATGAGGAAACTAAGTTCCAGAAGGATACATTTAATAGTAGAGAGGGGAATAGAAGCTGTCTTTACTATTTAGTAGAGTATCCTGAAATATTTAAAAGTTAACTAATTTGTACATATTAACTTTGAAATATGTGAATGCTAAGAGAAAGTAGTGAAAGAAGGATTGGAGTTCAGAATACATGAATGCAATAGATTATTATGTCAATGTTATAAATGAGCCAATACATAAAAAAATAAAGTTCTAAAATGAAGCATGACAAACTAATGATCATGTGAAAGAATGCTTCAAATCCTTAATAATATGGCAAGTGCAAATTGAAACAACCTTGAGGTTTTACTTCATATCTAACAATAGACAAACAAAGAAAAAAGATGGAAAGAAGAAATGTTGGAAAGATTGTGAGAAAATTGACACACTGGTAGTGGAACTGTGAATCACTACAATCATTTTGGAAAACATTTTAGAATTACACAAATAAAATGACTAAAATACCAATACCTTTTGATGAATGGATTCCAGTTTGAAGGGTATACTCCAAAGAGATCATTGACAACAGAAGAAAGCCCCCAAATACACCAAAGTTATTATACCCAGTACTTTTTATAGTGGCAAAGAACTAGAAACAAGTTACATTGACTGAAAGATTACTAAACAAAATGTAGTGCATGAATGTAATTGAATAGTACTATACAATATGAAATGACTAATCTACTAAATATAAAGAAGACTAGGAAGACTTACACAAGTGGATGCAGATTGAAGCATGTAAAAGGAGGAAAATGAAACAATACACATAGTTTCTATAACAATGAAAATGAATAGCCAATCAGAGAACAGGTAAGTGGCTCTATGGTTAGAGTGTTGGCCCTGGAATCAGGAAAAACTGAGTTCAAATCAGACCTCAGACATTTACTAACTATGATGACCCTGGGCAAGTAACTTAATCCTTTTTGCCTCAATTTTCTCATGAGATGGAAAAAAAATCTTTGCCCTCCCCCAAAAAATGGGGTTGCAAAGAATTGGACATGGCTAAAATGACTGAAAAAACAAGGTTAACCATAAAATAATCAAAAATGACTATTCCAGAATTATAAAAAACAAGAAGCCCCAAAGAAGAGATATGATAAGACACTATGACCTCATTCACTTACAGAAGTGAGAGCACTGATTGTGGTACATTTAATATATTTTTGTATTTTTTCAATGTATTGATTAGTTACACTGATTGTTCTTCTTCCTCTTTTTCTTTTACTTTTCTCTTAAAATGTTACTTCTTATATTGGATGACTCTCAGGAAGAGTAGAAGATATGATAATAGGGGAAACTTTGGTTATATAAAATAAAAGAATCAATGCAAAAGGTATGCTTTAAATATTTAATTTAAATAAACAATTTAAGTTAAATCAATAAGTTAAAATGGTGTCCAAGTTGTACCTCTAGAAAAATATTTATGGGCCAGTATAATCCTACTCACCAAATGCTTCCTGAACCTTACAAAGTATAATTATTTTAATCACATATATGCTTTACACTAAGAAAAGCTTATTCAACTAAAAGTTATAGAATTTTAAAAATAATTAATAAAAAGGTGCTGAGCATTTAATGGTACAAATGAGGTGGAGGGCACTTTATGCAAAGTTAATTCATTCTTAAAAATCCACTGGTTCATGTATTACCTTATGTTATGATCTTATTATAATATAATCTTACTATCTCTGGTCATGAAGGAAAAATAGCTGAAAAGTTTCCCAAAACACTAATAAATATAATCACATTTGCATGATCTACTGGAATAGAGAAGGTCCTATAGGGAAATTAAGTTAGGAAAAATGTCATTATGAACACATTTGAATAATAGATTTTACCTTCACTGAATCATTTATATGTTATTAGCAATGCTTATTGCTTGTTTCTTCTTTGCTAATTCTGGCAAGTTGAAATTTTATGTTATTAATTATAAGGCTAAAATGTGTAGATTTTTAGTGATTTTTTTAAAAGAAGATTTACTCTTAAATATTAGGGGCAGCTAGATGCCCCAGTAGATAGAACACTGTGTCTAGAATCAGGAAGACCTGAGTTCAAATTTGGTGTCAGATAGTTATTATCTATGTGACCTGGAGCAAGTTACTTAAACTATATTTTGCCTTAATCTATGAAGAAGAAAATGACAAACCATTCAGTACCATCCAAGGAAGCACCAAAAATCAAACACAATTAAACAACAGCTTCAATTTTTAATACACAACATTATAATCATAGAATGAAAAGAATCTTTGGGGTCATTTACTCCATCTTTTCATTGACAAATGTGCTAAAAAAAAAAAAAAACTTACCACTTTGAAGTAGAATTAAAAATTCTGTTTAAAAAGATAATTAAAGATAGGAACAAAAATGGCCAGCATTCAAATATAACTTCACTCTCCCCAGATGAATCAACAAATCTCTGATTATCTTTTATAAGAATACAGTTTTTGGAGATGGGGTTAGAAGAAAGAAAAGAAAGGAATATTCATAGATGTCTTTTCGACAGTTTCAACATCTCTTTAACCAATTTGAAACTACATATGTGAGCTAAGTTACAATTGTTAAAAGAAAACACTTCTGCATGCTGGTTTAATAATTTACTTTGGGAATTAAAGTGTTTACTCCCTGATCAAAAAGACCTGAGTTTAAATCTGATCTCTGACTTGTATTATTTGGGTGGTTTTGGATAAATCACTTAATCTCTGATAGCCTCAGTTTCCAAATATGAAAGGAGAATAACAATAGTACCTCCTTTTTAGGGCTATGAGAAATAAAATGTGATAGAATTTCTAAAGTGCTTCTCAAATCTTAATGAAGCATATACTAGCTAATAATACTAGCTATTATTATTTCATTGCATGTCTTCTAGATATTTCTCTACCTAAGATAATAGGATCTTAGTATTAGTTGGAAATTTAGAACTGTAGCTAGTCTAGGTTTCCAAAATTAGAATATATATGAGAATTTATTCATTAAAAAAGAGAAGAAATTCAAGTTAGTCAAATATAATAATTAACTGGTTAACAAAAAGTAGGAGAAGAGATTGGTAGAGGAAAATTTAAACTAATAGTAATCAATAATTACATATAATATGCTTAAGAATACTTATCACATTTGATCTTGACAGCAACCATCAAAGGTAGGTGCTATTTTACAGATTTGGAAACTAAGGCAGATAGAAGTTAAATGGTGCAAAGTCATGTAACTGATATGTAGCTAAGGCCAGATTTAAACTCCAGGCCCAATGCTTTACCCATTGTTATATTTAGCTGCTTAAAATGTGTGTTTTAAATAATATATGAATTCCACTTACTCAAGAGTTAATTGAAAGTTGGGTGACTTCTACATATGGAGATAGCTTACCTCATCCACATTTTCAAAGGCATTGATGATGTCATAAGGTAAACAAGACAGCAGATCTATCACAAACCAAGTTTTCAGATAGTTCATCCTTATGAGCTTGGGGTCAGAAATGACCTCTCCACCCGGACCCACAAAAGTCGTGTGGAAATTTAAAACAATGTCTACAAGAAAAATAACATCCACCACACTGTCCAGCACCAGCCAGGCTATGTTGTTCTGTTTTGTTTTGAAGGAAACATTATAAGGAACCATAATGGCGGTGTAGAAAGTAAGAATTAAAATCACCCAATCCCAGGTTGTTTTAAAAGCACAATAGTGTAAAATAATGTGTGGTGGAGTCTTTGGAGCCTCTTGTTTATACTGAGGAAGAATGTCTGATCCCAGCTGAAGAACCTAAAAGAGAGAAAATACATTACCTATATGAACAATGAACTGAAGTCTAATGATTCAGTACAATGTATCTTCCTAGAAATCCAGAAACTATTGGGCATTAATCAAAATATAATTGATCATTACTATATGAAAGAAAAGCATACATGTTTAATGACCTGTTTTTAAGAGGTAAGGTAATTTTCAGAAGTAAGCATATTGCATTGCTCTTTAAATTTGAAGATGATGCTGGTTATATGTATAACTGCAAACTTTCCTCAGGATGCAAATTTGGCATGTGGTTTTTATGACCATTTTCTTCCCCTTCACCCTCCAAAAAAATCTCTCTCCATGAATCATCATGGATTCTTTGGGTCATGAACACCATAACAAGTTTTTGCTTAAATTGGCCCACTGTTACTTTGCTTGCTGTACATTTGTCATTTGGTAGTCCAATCTGTGTGAAGATTTTGCTTCATCAATTACTAGAAAGATTTCAGTTGCAAGTCCTGCCATTGGTTAAGCTACCTCCACTGACATTCATTAACTACCATTCCTCTCTTATCCATGCCTAGCACTTCAGACAATAATGCTGCAACTTCAGTGACTCAGACTGTACCCCCACGATCTCAATGGCAATGACTTTATGTTTTCATTTCTTATTGACTACATCAGAGAGTACTACTAAAACTGCTTCAGAGGTCAAAAATATTATAGGCAGCTTTACTTTTTTTCTCTCCTAAACCAAAGGCCTATGTAATCAAGTCTCTTAGCAATCACACTGCTGTTCTACCAATACAATTTGCCCTAAGTAAAATATTAAATCTTCCTACATTTCTATGTCTGTTCACCATTTGTTATTTAAACCAATGAATTAGATGACTATAGGGGCAGAAGGAAATAAGTTACTGAATGAGTGACTACACTAATTTTTCTAGAGGTAGTATCAAATCACTGTTAGTCCAAAATAAACCTATAACTTCCAAATTAGATACTGTCTTCTAATATTCTGTATTCTACTTTCTAATATGTTGTCTCAATCCAATATATGTAAGATCCTTGAGGACAGGAACTATTTCATATTTCATCTTTGTATCCTCAGAGCCTAGCATTTTGTGGACATTTAATAAATATTTATTGAATTTAATTTATTGAAATGATTGTGGCTAATGATGTTGGTGATTCCATAGATCAGAGGTTCTCAATTATTTTGGTCACAGAACACCTTTTTTAACTCTTAAAATTTATCGAGAAGTCCAAAAAGCTTTTGTTTTTATGGGTTGTTATCTGACAATATTTTCTGTTAGAAGTTAAAACTGATCATTTAAAATATTTATATATTGATTCACTTTAAAATAAATTTTAAAAAGCCTAATAGGTTAACAATATTTTTATTTTTGAAAAACTTTATTTTCAAAAACAGTAAGAAGAAATACCATAAATAATAATTAAAATGTAATTTTATGTGGTTCTGAACATTTCTTTATTGTTTGGCTTAACAGACAACCGGATTTTCTCATCTGCTTCTGTATTTAGTATGTTGGGATTTATTGTTTTAGTTGAAGTGAGTATATAAAGGAAATCTAGCTTCATATAGATAACATGGTTAGAAAAGGGAGGGGTATTATTTTGAACTTACTGACCTCCCTGAAAAGGTCTTAGGAATTCCCAGAGCTCCATGTGCCATACTTTGAGAACCACTGACGAGCTACTTTATAGAAGGTCTCAGTTAATTGAATTTTTGATTCATCTTATCTAGAGAAGATTGGATAAATTTTAGCTTTATTATTGAAAGCATTAGTTTTTCTCTTTCATTATATTTTATTTGTACCATGAACAAATAAAACTTATTTTTTTTAAATTGCCATATAAAGAATTGGCTTAAACATAATATTCCTATTGTTAGAGGATCTAAAATGTGTGACTATAAAGGAGGCAGAACCACTGAAGTTTAAGGTGATGTGTCTATGTCAGCTCAGTCAGGACTGAAGGCAGACATAGATTCACATGGAAAACCAGAGACTTGTCAATAAGGATATTTTAATCCTTAAAATTAAATATCTGGCTTTGAAATTTCACACACATGGCTTTAAATACAAATATGCATGTTCAATTTTCAGAATGAAGGAACAGATAGCAACTGTACAGCATGTCTAATACCCTAATTGTCCAAAACATGCAATAGATATTTATTTAGGTACATTTTAAAATACAACTGGCTCATATCAAATGTATAGTATCATCAGAATTGTCCTAATCTAACACAAGAATTATATCACTACAGCAATATAACTATAAAATCATGGCATTTTTTACATTATGTTGCATTATAAACTCACATTTTGTAACTTCAGATGTTTCCAAAAAATAGTTTCATATCTAAAATTTGCATCATTGTCTTTTCTTATCTTTGGTTGGACATGACAATACATAATTCCCTAATTCCAACAGCTCTAGAAAATTGAAGTTTTCCTGATGTCAACACAAATGAAGGAAAAATGGTAACAGATTTAAGGCCATTTTTTATGTGAAAATGCTGGAAAATGAAACAAATCTCCAAATGCATTAAATGTTGCTATAAGTGTTTAACACTAAACTCTGCACAAAATCTTCCAGGCTTCGATTTGGATTGATTAAGCAAAATCAAATATTTATTGTGTCTGCTATATGTTTTATATTTCTAGTAGCTATATTTAAAAAAAACAGAGGACATGTTTATAACACATGATGTCAAAAGAAATGTGGAATACATGAGTTTTTCTTGCCTCATTTCTCCTTACTCAAAAAATATTTCCCACCTGAGCATGTATAATTCATAGTAGAACTGATTTGCTATTTCAAGAGCAGTAGGGGATAAAAGTAATTTCTTGTCAAGGAAACATTCTTCTATCAGGGGAAAAAATGTTAGCATATTAGCCATATTTGGAAAACAGTGTCTTTTGAAGACAGTCTCTCCCCATTCAATGCTCGCTGACTTGAGAGCTCAAAGTTAATATGACACACTTACTTCAGCTAATCTTGAATGTTTGTGGACCACCTCTGTTTTGTTCATTGGAGTAAGTTGCTGCAAAACACTGCGGCTATTTGTCAAAGCCCGGGTCAATCGGGCAAACTTTGTCCAACCTTAAAAAAGGAGGAAATAAAATCTCAGTGCCTCACAGAATAATAATTATAAGCTTATTTTTGGCTCTCACTGACCATTAATCACCAAAACTGACTCCAAGGCTATTTCAAAATATAAACATAAGAAATTTTATTGAAAAATACTTATAGTAAACAAAGGCAGCAAAGTGTATGCATTCAGAGAACCTTAATTTGAAATCTGACTGTGTTACTTACCTGTGTGTTTATTGGCAAGTCCCTTCACCTCTCTGGGTTTCATTTTCCTCATCTGCAAAATGGAGGAATTTGACTAAATGGTCTCTAATATCCCTGCCACTTCTAGATTCTTTGAAGAGTTGTGATGTTTATGAGGGAAGGGAGAATGGGCAAATTTAGGGAGAAAAAAACCTTCTGAAATCCTTGTTATACCCTTTAATTTCATTATTGTGATTGCCATCTTATCATATGTGAAAAGATAAAGATGCTACCCCTATTTTCTAATTTATTATCACTTTTATCTACCTTCACTTTAATGAAATGTCAGTAAGTAAACCTATATATATATGTGTGTGTGTATGTATGTATGTATATATATATATATATTTGTGTATACATATATATGTGTATATATATACATATATGTATGTATGTATGTATATATTTGTGTATACATATATATGTATGTATATATATATATATATATATATACATATATAGGATCTAACATGTATTTCAACATATTGAACATGTATTGGACTACCTGCCAGCAAGGGGAGGATGTGGGGGGAAGGAGAGGAAAATTTGGAACAAAAGGTTTTGAAAAGGTCAGTGTTGGAAAAATTACCCATGCATATGCTTCATAAATAAAAAGCTTTAATAAAAAAAAAGTAAACCTATATCCTTCATAGACCTTCTCTTCTTTAACAATTCTCTCTAACCCTTCAAAGGAAAAAAAAGTCAATTGTATGGAAAATAAACCCAGTCTTCTTGATTCTTCTACAATATTTTTTTTGCCCTTTTGGTTTGGCTAATTCATGATATAATTACCTTGTGTCAAGGTCTATTCCAACATCATATATGATCAAAGAGGGGCAATGTGAAATAGTAATAGTAAGCTAGTTTAAGAGTCAGGAACACCTAGTTTAAAATCTTGTCTGTCTGATCATGGGCAAGTCATTTAATCTCTCAGAGACAAGACAACTATTTAAGACTATAATTTACAACTAAGTTTGTTGTCTTATATTAGTTAAGGAAATTTCCATACTAGGAGTTTCCTATTACAATGAAATCAAAGATCTGTGTTCACTAGTTCCATGGAGAAAAAGAAAATGTGAACTAGAGCTAGAATAAATATTTGAATTAAAAGGAAGAAAGGGAAAGGAAGGGGGAGGAGAGGAAGGGAGAAGACTGCAGGGGAAGAAAAGTGAAAGGAGGAAAAGGGAAAGAAAAGAGGGGAGAGAAGGACAGAGAAGGGGGAGGAAGGGAAGGGGAGGGAAAGGAATAAATGAGAATGAAAGGGAGGGAAAAGGGGAAGAAAAGGAGGAGAGGAGAAAGGAATACAGTTCATGTGTACATGTGTTGTTTTGTTGCTTTTGTTGCTCCTTTTGTTGATTATTGAGATTGGTTTGGATCAAAAAGAAATATTTTTATTTTTTAATTTTTTAACTTATTTTAAGATCTAAAATAATATATAATATATATATATATATATATATATATATATATATTATTTAAAAGAATAGAATGCATTTTCTTTTTAAATTTAGTCCCCTTCTTAGTTTCATGCAGTAATTGGTGAGCTGGATTGCCCATTCTTGACTAACAAGTAGCCTCAATTCTGTTACCTGACTTTAGAAAGTGGAGTCCATTATCTTTTGATGACAAAATCTTTTTGTTTTCATGTAGTGTTACAACATAAAAAAATTTAAGAAAATTATGATTATTTTCTAGAATTACCATTAGATCTGGGCTACTATACATAAGTGTATATATATATATATATGTGTGTGTGTGTGTGTGTGTGTGTGTGTGTGTATGTGTGTGTGTGTATATGTGTGTGTGTGTATGGTAATCAGAGTAGGTTGTATGTAGAAATATTGATAGTGTATAGCTATATCTATTATCTAAATTGATCTTTAGAATCACTCTGATCATCTATGGTCAATGGTAATAATTACTGATGCTTATATTGTAGTTTATATACATCAACTCATTTGAACTTCACAATAATCTTGTAAACTAGGTGTGATAGACAACCTTGCTTTAGAGCTGATGAAATAATGGCTCAAAGAACTTAAGTAAATTGCCTATAATCATACAACTAATATGTATCAGAAGTAAAATTTGAATCCTTATCTTCTTGTTCTCTTCTGGTTATCTTGTCTGACTGCTTCTTCTAGGGCTGCTTTGCTGAATTATCATCCAGATGATGGCCCTTTAAGTATGGATATACCCCAATTTTTTTTAGAGCCTTCTCTTCTCTTTTAGTAATCTAATTTTCTCCCATGAATTTAATTATTCTACATTTATCTCTATGCAGATGTCTCCTACATCTTTATAACCAGTTCTAGACTCTCTTATGAGGGCAATTAAGTGGCATGGTGGGTAGAGCACCAGGTCTGGAGTCAGGAAGACTCAACTTCCTGAGTTCAAATATGACTCAGAAACTTAATTAGCTGTGTGACTCTGAGCAAGTCATTTAACCTTATTTGCCTTAGTTTCTCATCAGCAAAAAAGAGCAGAAGAAAAGGCAAACTATCTCATTCTTTTGCCCAAGAATGCCCCAAATGGAATCACAAAAAGATGGATACAATTGAATAATAGTCTTCCTTCTGAGATCTACTCAGCTGTCTATTGACAATTTTCAAATGTATGTCTTATATGAACATTAAAATCTATATTCTGAAACAAAATTTCTTCTCTTTCCCTCTAATTCCACCATGATTTTGAAATTCCCTATTTCTGCCAACAGCACCACCATCCTTGCAAATCTAGTTCAGCCTCATATCACTTTCTGCCTGGAGTATTTCAATAGCCTCTTAATTTATTTCCCTATTGTGTTCACCCTGCTATACCTGGCAAAGTGAAGAGAGAGTGGGCAGTCAGAAAAAAACGTAAATTCAAATTCTGCTTTAGACATATATCTGTTATATAATCATTGGGCAAATCATTTAACATCTCTCAGCCTCAATTTCCTCATTTGTAAAATGGGAATAATTATAACCCCTATATCATAAGGTAGTGGAGAAATTCAAATGAGATAATATGCAAAAATACTTCACCAATTTTAAAGCACTATTTAAAGCCACCACATTATTACTTTTACTCTTTTGTTCTTCAGTTCATCTTCTACAATAGCTGCCAAAATAGTGTTCCTAAATGATAAGCTTTACCAAACCACTCCCTTGTACAAGCAACTATGGCAACTCCCTATTACCTCTAAAACCAAACAGGAACTTCAGAAGAGCATTTACCTAGCTTCAACTGACATTGCCAGCCTTATTGTAAATTAATCCATTATTTTATGGAGAACAGACCAAGTGCTCACAAGATGGTTAGATAAAGTGTTACAAGGATAATTTTAAGATCTCTCTTAAGAATTTTAGAATTGCTTGTATGACATGAGAGACACTGGCACAGGACCTCCCAGCATTGCATGCCCTTATCAGAGGAAGTGCTATGCTGTATGAGCAAAGCAGAATTTAATTAGCTCAGAAGAAGTCTGAGATGTACAGTTTAGACGGTCCCACCCCAAAATATTCACAGGAATTATTTTGTGTCCAAAACTGTGGATGAGCACTCCAAGCTCATATTGGTCTCATCAGCCATAAATGAGGACATACTGTAAACTTGACTCTAAAATAGAGTCAAGACTAGTCAAGACTAAGATTAGTGATGTCATTTTGGTCCCTCTTTGAAAACAAAGATAACAACCAAGCAACCAAATCCAGTCTAAAATGGCCTTTTTTGCTCTTCCTCATTCAGGCCCACTCCATCTACCATTTCTATTCTTTGTATAATCCCTCCTCTATTTCCTAGGCTATACTTCCCTCTCGGCTTTTTCTTTTAGAAAACTCTGGTTTTCCTTCAAAACTTAGCTCAAGTACTACTTTCTCTTTTAGGCTTTTTCTGATCTCTCCCCTCCAACAAATAGTATCTTCCCCTCTTCAAACTGCCTTGTATAAAACCTTTAAATATATATTTATATGTATATATAGGTCTCACTTGATTTGACATTCTTTGAGAATTTTCTTATTTTTTGTTTTCATATAATATATTATTTAGCACAATGCCTGGAACAAAAATAGGAACTTAATAAATGCTTATTAGTAGATAGGTGACACACTGGAAAGAATGTTATACTTGGAGTCAAGAAGACCTGAGTTCAAATTCTGCTATAGACACTTACTTGCATGACCCTGGAAAGTCTCTGAGGCTTAGTTTCTTTATCTTCAAAATGAGGATAATAATAGCACTTAATTCACTGAGTTGTTGTGAAGATCAAATAAGTTAATACATGTAAAGTGTTTTGAAAAACTAAAAGCACTATCTAAATTCTGTTTGTGATTTAATACATTGATTGACTGGATCTCAATTACATTTTATCAGCTGTCTATGGAGACTAATAATTATAAATGATACTACACAAAGGCATTTGTGATAGATATTTATTTCTATGTAGATGAGAAGATTTCGTTATATAGAGATGACTTTATCATTTTTATCATGTATAATTTCTAATTCTATTAAAAATCACTATTATTAGGTTCAAGGCTCTTATAAATATTGTGCATGCCTGTGTGTGGGTGGGTATATGTGCATTGTGAAGAGAAAGAGATATAGAGACAGACAAAGATAGAGAAACAGAGTCAGAGATAGACAAACAGACATCCGCATTAGAAAAGAATAATTTTCTTTTCTCTAGTAGGAGATTAATTCCTATATAGAAAAGGATTGAAGAAAGTTTCCCCCCCCCCCCATACTCTACTGGGCAAGAATACTTATACTCTGGACACAATCTCCCCTTTAATTTCATTATCATGATTTCTTATCCTCCCAACAATGCCACACAGGTATAAGGGAAAGAGACCTTGAAGACAAGAATGGTGATTACACTCCTATCAGGCAAAAATACTTTTTAGATGGAGTTTTACTTTTTACACTAAGAAACTTCCTGATTCTTTAAGAAAAATCTCTCTAAGTCAAAAGTGCAAAAATTATTTTGGTTATATTCTTTATTCTATGCCATGATACAATTTTTGGGAGAAAATTGGTTGTTGTCCAGTATTTGATTATTTCAAAAACATCATAATTTACATCTATTTACTATTGTGAGAACACATATACACATATGTATGAACATATGCACACATATGTGTATATATGTATATATGTATGCAGATGAAAATTTTGGATTCCAAAAGTCCCCAACACTTAAAACAATATCTGGTTCTCTAAAAGCATTCTTTCAGGCAACATGGCAGTTACAATGAACTTCTACATGCAGTTTATTAATCTCTCTCCTTAATAATCCAAAACAAACACTACCTCCTTTAAAAAAGCTTCTCCTGATTCTCTTCTGATTCCTCAAGTCAGGAATTACCTCCACTCCTACTTATCCATCCACACACACACATCCCTTGGGTTTCATTTATAACTTTGTTTTGCAACTATCTAATGCACTTATCATTTAATGCAATATGTCAGAGTTTTCTGTGTTTTAATCATCTCTTTCTTATCAAAATATAAGATCTTTGAACCTGGTACTGTAGTTTTCCTAAATGTTGGATCTCCCATAGTACCTAGCACAGTGTTAAGCACATGCTAGATCCTTAAAAAAATGCTTTGTATTAATGAAGAAACAAGCACTTGCCACATTTGAAAATTACAAAAGCCTGGGCATTATAACTAATACAATAGATGACAAAATCAGAATCCCAAAAGATCTTGACAAACTGGAAAGAAGAGCTGAATATGTGCTACAGCTTTAGAGGGGAGAAAAATGTCACAATTTTTCAAAGAAGAAATAGTAGGGCTTTTTCAGAATATAATACAGTTAGCTAGATTTTGATGCTTGATGAAATTCTAGAATATATTATTAAAGGGAAAATGTATAAACACTTAAAAAGATCACTAAGAACCAGTCTTGTTTCATAAAAATCAGTGTGTCATGTCTTTTCCTTGCTTGACAAGATGATTAGAATGATAGATTAGGTGAATACCATAGAATTAAGTATATTTAAAGCTAGAAAAATTCTAGTTCATATCTCTCCATGAATGATAGATGATAACAAATGTAGGCATATTCAGGACTGGATAAATGATCAGACTCAAAGAGATATGCATGCTAAAATACCACATGAATCTATCCTTGACTCTATCCCATCCAATATTGTTATCAATCATTTAAAGTAATTCAGAAATGGAATGCTTATCAATTAACAAGTAACACAATGCTTAGTGGAATAGATATCATATTAGATACAATGTCAGTATCCAAAACTTTCTTAAAAGGCTAAAACAGTAGGCTGAATCTAATATTTAAATTTAAAATGATTAGTGGCAAATTCCAACACGAGTTTAAAAATAAAATAATTGCACATATTCGGGAGACCCAGGCCTTTTTCTTTTTTAATGGTAGTCCACAGGTTCAATATAATTCAACAGTGTTACAGAGCAGTCACAAAAGATAATCAAAAAAGCTCATGTAACAAATCTGCATAAATGGAGACACAGTATGTAGAAATAAGGAAGTAAGTAATCCTATGATGCTCTGTATTGATCATACAGGTCTCAAGTTCTGGATACTATATCTAAGAAAGAGTATGGATATGCCAGAGTAAATACAATGGTATATGACCAAGACAGTGAATGTATTGGAAATCATTCAGCATGAACATCAGTTGAATACTTTTAGACTATTTAAACAAGATAATAAAAGATTAATGAAATAGATGAGAGTAATTTTTAAATTTATGAAGAACTATCATCTTGAAAAGGGATTAGATTTGAATCCAGAGTACAAGATATAGATCAAAAGATAAAAGGCCCAGAAAGGCAGATTTACATTTGGTAGAAAGCAAAGCTTCTTAACTATAAAAGCTGTTCAAAAGTGGAAAGATCTCATAATGAGATCATCATCACCAGAGATCTTCAAGCAAAGGATTGATAACCACCTATAGAGTGTGTCATAGAGGGGATTTATAGTTATGATATAACTTACACTATACAAGTTTCAATTATATGGTCCTGTGTTCTATGAAGTCATAAGGTGGGAAAATCAAATTACATTAAAAATAAATAAGTACCACAGACATAGGATTCAACTAAGAAAGAACACTAGAATAATTAGAGCTTTCCAACCGTGGAATAAGTTGCTTTCTGAAGTAATGTGAGTTCCTCTCAACAAATTATTCAAAGTGATGGTGATTGTCAAGGATAATGATGACAAAGTATCACACTAATGTCAGTTATTAATATCCACTAAGTAGCATAATTCTCTGCACTTACTAAGATTATAATTTGCCCAGGAGTGATTGACCTGCATTGGTAGAAAAAGTTCCCCAAACAAATTAAATGGTTGTTCTGTCATTTTAGTCATGTTGAATTCCCTGTGACTCCATTTTCAGGTTTTCCTGGCAAAGAAATTGGAGTGCTTTGTCTTTTCATTCTCCAACTGATTCTATAGATGAGGAACTGAGGTTATAACAGGGTTAAGTGACTTTTCCAGATTTTAAAGCTCGAAAAATTTGCCTGAGGCCAGATTGAACTGGAAGAGAAGATCTCCTGATTCCAAGTCCAATCATCTATTTACTATACCACTTAGCTGCTAATGAAACCATTTGTCAGATTTTAAAAATCACTTTATCAGTTTTTTTGGTAGCAAAGAAAATCAAAACAAAGTGGATAACCATTGATTGAGGGAGGGCTAAGCAAATTATGAAGGTAATATAAGATTGCTCTATAAAAAATGACATATAAAGGATTTAGAGAAGTGTTAGAAGATATAAACTGACACAGAGAGAAGAAAATTAGAAAGATAATATACAAATTACTCCAACAGAACAAATATAAAGAACAAAAACTAAAATTAAACTGAACGTCATGTATTCATAATGCCCAAGCTTAGCCTTGTAAAGAGCTTTAAGAACTCACCTCCTTTCTTTCACTGGAAAAGCTGGGGATTATATTCAAAAACACAAATAGCTCTATGAGCTCTTCTATTTAAGACATATCCAAAAATACAGTGGCGATGGTGGCTTTGTTGGGGGATTTTTTTGCTCCTCTTTTTCTTTACTCTTTGTTACAAAGGCTGACTTACTGGGCATTAGAGGGAGGAAGGATATATCCAAAATAAAAGGTAATATTTTAAAAGATTAATAAAAATAAGATTTTTTTCAGAATAGGGAATCTTAATAAATCAAAAATGTATTAAGCATCTACTATGTGCCAGGCACAAGAGATGCAAAAATAAAAATGGAATGTCTTTTGCCAGAAAGAGGTTTACATTGTTCTAGGGGATGACATCAAGTAGATACAAACAAACAAAATATCATATGCCATATTATTCTATAACAATTCTTAGGAAAGGAATAATTTGATGTCCTTTTTTATGGGTATAAATGCAAACTGTTTACCTTTGAGTAATATGAGGGGTCACTAGGAGAGAGTTGAATATGACATGGTTGAAAGAGCAGAGAACTTGGGTTGGAAGAATTGGGTTTGAATTCTGTTGGTTTTTTTTTCAATTATTTTATGATCTCACATCAGTTAAACTAATTTCTTCATTTGCAAAATAAGGGGAATTTAGCTAAATAATCTCTGAAAGCTCTTTCCAAGTTCTAAATCTGTGATCTTTAAGGATCACATTTTTCTTGATGTTGACTGCTCTTGAGGTTGATTGCATATGAGTTTGGATTTCATTAGCTTGAAAATTTAAGTTCTCAACACATAGAACAGGTAGTTCATCATATAAAAATGGTTATCTGGCATACCATACTGTTAGAAGGACAAAAAGTGTCATAAAATCAAATGTAAGTAGATAGATTCTCAACATTCCCTAAACAATTTCTATTATTAGGTAGCTGCACAGAAAAGGAAAATGAATATCGCCAGGGATGCCAAATTATTAAATAACTACAATCAAGAATTAGAGTTCTTGGGAGCAGAGCCAAAATGTGGAGATAATGTAGCAACTCACCTGAGCACTCTTCCAAATCCCTCTGAACACCTTTAAGTAATGCTATAAAAAAAAATTCCACAAAGAGAGGAGTGAAATAATTTTCCAGTCAAAAACAACTTATAAAGTCGACTGGAAAAGTTTAACATGCCTGGGTGAGGATGGAATATAGTCCAGTGCAGACCATGCCAGAAGAGCCCTGGCACCAGCAAACTAGAAGTAGGCCTTGAGAGCCACAGAATCAGCTGTGCCATCAATTTCTTCCAGAGTGCTCATTAAACAGATGGTAAGGGGGTTGAACAACTGGTCAGAAGATTACAGGATTCTCTTGCTTTGCCCATCCTTGGATGTGAATCACAGTTCTGGGTAGCAATCCCTGCATAAAGAGGAGCACTAGCATAATAGAGATTGCAACTGCAATGAAGTGGGGTTCTTCTCAGAGTTCCAGGGCAGAAGACCAGAGCTCATAGACCAAGAGCATAGGCCAGAAAAGTAGGAAACACATTTCTCATTAGATCATATGACCTTGGAAGAACTAAAAACTTATATCTCTGATAAAAGCTGTACAAAACACTGAAGCTTGTGAGTGTGCCCTCTACCCTGGAAACATAAGCCTACTTTAACAAAGAGTCAAATATCAATAAATAGGCTGGAAAAATGAACAAAACACAGAAGAAACACTGACCATTGAAAGTTACTTTGATGACAAAGAAGACAAAACACATACTGAAACAAAGAAAGAAAGAAAGAAAGAAAGAAAGAAAGAAAGAAAGAAAGAAAGAAAGAAAGAAAGAAAGAAAGAAAGAAAGAAAGAAAGAAACACAAAACTCCTACATCCAAAGCCTCCAAGAAAAATATGAATTGGTCTCAGATCATGAAAAGCTCAATTTTTTTTGAAAATCAAGTAAGAGAGATGGGGGAGGGATTAGGAAGAAAAATCAAAGTGATGCAAGTAAATTATGAAAAATGAGTCAACAACTTGGTAAAAGAAATAACAAAAATCGTGAAGAAAATAACAACTGAAAAAACAGAGTAGACCAAATGGTAAAAAAAAAAAAAAAAAAAAAAAAAAAAAAAAAAAAAAAAAAAGTACCAAAAATGAGTAGAAGAATACCTTAAAAAGTAAAATTGGCCAAATGAAAAAAGAAACACAAAAATACACTGAAGAAAAAATTATTTACAAAGTAGAACTGGCAAAATAAATAAGGAGATACAAAAGTTCACTGATGAAATTATTTCTTAAATATTAGAATTGAGCAAAGAATCCACCAATCATATTCTGAAAAAGATCCCAAAATGAAAACTCCATGAAAATTATAACCAAATTCTATAAGTCATAGGTCAAGGAGATAATATTACAAGCAAGCAGAAATAAGCAATTCAATTATCATGGAGCCAGAGTCAAGATAACATAAGTTTTAGTAGCTTCTACATCATTAAAGCATTAGAATATGATATTTTGAAGGGCAAAAGAGATGGGATCACAAGAGTCGCCTAACCAGAAAAACTTAATTTTCAGGGGAAAATGGATATTCAATGAAATAGAGGTCTAAGCATTCTTAATGGAAAAAGTCAAAGCTAAACAGAGACTTTTAAAAGTAAGATGCAAAGGAAGTATAATTATCTCAAGAAGAAACAATTTGTTTCCTGTGAATATTGTTTTGTTTTGTTTTGTAGACAGTAGAATTCTTTGGTCTTGTAGACACTCAGATTTATTCTGATGATCATTTCGTTATACTATTATATCACATATTTTTTTAAATGTCAATTAATTTATAATTCAAGTTGTGATGTAATAATAGAAACCATATCTCCCCAAAATAAATGTATGGAATGAAAAGAAAAAAGAAATTGTGTCCTGCTAGTGTTCAGATTAAAAAAAAAAAAACAACCTTGGAGGCTATGTAGGTTTAACCTATATCTGAACAAGATTCTTTTCTACATCATATTTTTATCACCTAGCCTTTATTTAAAGATCACTAAGAAGAAAGAGTCTATTTTCTTCTCCAGTAGCCCATTTGACTTTTGGATGGCTATAATTGTTAATATTTTTTCTTTGTGTCAAATTTAAATTTGTATCACTCCAACCTTAACTGTTTGTAGTTCTGCTATTCAGGGGAAGACCATCCTTCACATATTTTAAAACATCTGCTCTCCCTAAGTTTTCTATTCTTTCTTAGGCATTATTAATTCCTATAAACAATCTTTACATAACATTTACTCAAGGTTCTTTATCATTCCATTTTTCTTTGGATATTTTTAAACATTATCAAGGCCCATACCAAAATGTGACTCTACATCTGAATTTAATACTAGGAATTATGATGGTCTGACTAGGCTAAAGTGAAATTATTACTCAAAACTATAGCTTTTGTACAATCTAATGAGACTGATTACATACAAGTAATCTATAGGAAAAAATGGATATCATGTGAGAGGGAAGATAGTAAGATTGAAAAGAACTGAGAAAGGATTTTTGTAGAAGATGAGACTTCAGATGAGATTTTAAAGAAACCTTAGAAGATAGGAGCAAAAAATGAAGGAGATAAAGAAGGAAAACTTTCCAGACATGGGGGACAGACAGTGAAAATTCAGGGTCCAAAGATGAACTGTCATGTATGAATAAAAGCAATGAGGCTACAGTCACTGGATCACAGAATGTGAGTAGGAGAGTAAGGTGCTAAGAGCATGGAAAAATGAGAAGAATTCAAGTTATAAAATACTTTTTAAACTATCTCCTTAGCTTTTCTTCATCTATAAATTCAATAAGTATATCATCCATGCCATTATCCAATTCTTTGGCAAAAACAATTGCACAGGACTAATAATAGACTCTTGGGTTATTACAAGGCTCATAGAAATCAATAAATGATTATCGAGCTCTAGTCATTCAACTTGAGACTATCTAACACATTATGATATAAGCCATATTTCTATCATGTTCTCCACAGATGTATCAGGAAAGACATCAGATGGTCTGTTAAAATAAAGCTACATCATAATATTCCAACATACCCTTAATATATTGGTCTGGTAACTGTAAAAAAAATAGATGAATGGATGAAGTTTATCTGGCATAGGCTGTTCTTGATGACCAATTTTGGCTCCTTTTGAGTTGTTTTCTTATTTTTATAACCATCTATTTAATGATACAATCTAGAATTTTGCCAAGAATTTGCCAATTTTGCAAAGTTTTGTCAAACTCACTAGCCTATAACTTTGACTTTTGTGAGGAAGAATGGGAATTGGAACAAGATTTATATTTCTCCTCTTCTCACTTATTCTCCACAATTTTTCCAAAGATCACTATCAATAAAATCAGATTATGAACTCTTTGTGTATCTCTGAAGGTGTAGTTCATTTGAGAAAAGCAATCTGAATTTAACAAACACAGATCTGTGCTCTCTTCCCATTTTCATATTTTATTGGGATATTAACTTATTTTCCATCTTTATTCTGTCTATTTCATGTTCCTGCTGAGAAAATAGAAGGAAAACAATACTGAACTCAGTTTTCTCTCCACTATCATCACATTCTGAGAATCCCAAGAAATCAATCTTATTCCTTTATTTTGACATCTCTTTCCCCCAATATAGCTTTAAAAACCCACATCTCATAATGCTCTTTGATTACTATTTTTAGTTTCCAAGCCAGTTTCAGTTTCATTGATAACAATTTTTAATAGAACATGCCATGCTTTTATATTGATCCTCTGCTGAGTCATGCCCTTATTTCTCCTTTATGTCCATTTCTTAAAAAAAAAAAAAAAAAAAAAAAAAAGAAAACCTATATTGGTAAATGAGCATCCTGGGCACCAATGTATAACTCCCCTTTGACTTCTTCATTGGAATAATTTTTCTTTGTGTCTTAATAATTTCATTCCTGATATTTGTCTATCCAAAGTGGACTTTCTCTTTAAAGAATTTTAATCTGTGAGATTCAACTTATCCTTTCTCTGAAGCCATTAAAATCTGTTCTCTAAAAATTAGAGTTCTTGTCAGGTTGGCCCAACTTTGCTCTCTTTTATCACAAATTCCAACAAGAAAGAAGAGAAAGGAAACAAGGATTTATTAAGCATCACTATGTATTAGGCATTTGAATTCCCTTTCAAATCCCATCATTTGCTGTTTTAAGAATCAACTCTACTTTATGATTCAAAATAGATCCAGTTTCTCTTATGGTTCATACATATCTTGTATGGGTGAAACTATTGTTAGAAAATGCATTTCTCTCCCCCAAACTACTTTGATGTTATTGCCATCTTTCTGGTCACTCAGATTCAAAATCTCATTGTCATGTTTATCTGTCTTTGTCAGTTATGGAGGCTAATTGATTCTACATCATTATGGAAATGTAAAAAAAAATTATTAGCTCTTCTGCTTTTGGCAAAGAAAAATAACATACTAATTTTGTCTTCTACCACCATATCATTATTAACACAAATATTAATGGTATGCCTCAATGCCAGGCTTTTGATCCATTTCCCAAGTACCTCATCTATTTAGTCTTTATTCTGTTCACGTTTTTTTAATATTTGACCTTTGCCCAAATGTTTTTCCCCATGCATCTCCCACTGTGGGTCATGGATTTCCTTCTAATCACAGAATTTTGAGAGTTTAAGGGAGCTCAGAGACAGAAAAGAGAAGTGAGATTGGGAAAGTGGGATAGGTATTTGGGGAAGGAAAAAGGGAAGAATGTAATCAAGGAGAGGGAGGAAGAAAGTGAAAAGAGAAAAGGAGAGATAAAAACCTAATTTATTAAGAGGAAGCTGATAGAATAAGAAAACTAATAGTAAATAATGATGTCATGTGAATACTGTCATGGGGAAGAGAAATAAAAGGAAGCAATAATTTAAGCAAAAAACTCGACTTTGTTAAAGAATGTATCAATTAAATGATACAATGAATTGAGCATTGGCCCTGGAGTCAGAAGGCTTGAGTTCAAATTAAGCCTCAGACACTTAACACTTTCTAGCTGTGTGACTCTGGGCAAGTCGCTTAACCCCAATTGCCTTACTAAGGAAAAAAAAAAAAAGAAGAAGGCAAAAAATCTTAAATAACTGAAAGAAGCAAGAGTAGTAGCAAAAAAAAGAAAGAAAGAAAGAAAGAAAGAAAGAAAGAAAGAAAGAAAGAAAGAAAGAAAGAAAGAAAGAAAGAAAGAAAGAAAGAAAGAAAGAAAGAAAGAAAGAAAGAAAGAAAGAAAGAAAGAAGAAACTTTGCCTGAAGACTCAAGAATTAGCACAAGTTCAAGTAGTTTTTGATTAGGAAAATTGCATAGGTGAATGAAAGGAACCAAGGCAGGTATCTTCATCTGCACTTTATCACTGTCCCTCTCCATCCTTTTCCCTCTTTTTCTCCCTTTCTCTCTCTCTCTCTCATTCTTCCTCTCTCTCTTTCCTTCTCCTTCCTTTCCTCTCTCCCTCTCCTTCTCTCTCTATCTCCCTCTACTCTCATGAAAGAAAGAATTAGGAATAATAAAACAACATTTAGTGAAGAAAGAAAATTATGTTTCAGAGTTGTTTGCTTATATTTCTTCTTCAAAAATTTTAAGAGTGTCTCTGAAAAGTACTAACTGTTTTGACGTTTAAAGTTAATTGTTTTATTTTAATTAAAAGACTGATATTTAACATAAAAATCAGGAAAATTTGCAGTTCTCACCTGGTGAACTTGAATAGGCAACCATCATCTAAATCTCCAAAAAGCAAAAAGTCTTGCTACAAGGTAGCATTATGCCACAATTGCAGGAATACATTTTTTTGTTTGTTTGAGAATGTTTTAGTAGGTGAATAAAACTTCTTGAGCACTGAACTCATAGACCTGTAATATTTGGTCAGCATTATAGTTCTGAGGTGACAGCTTTGTCATACCTTCCCTGGCACACTCATCTGTTCCTACTTGATATGAAGTAATTATAATTCAAAACCAGGGTAAGGATGGGGTCAAATAACAAAAATAGGGGCCTTGTCCCTAAGAAAACTTTTAACCTTAGCCCATTAGTACAGATAAAGTAACCACAATTAGCAATTATTGCCTTGGAAGGTACAAACAATTCACTCAATGGCAGAACTGATTAGAACTGGTCTTCTACTATATTATAATTAGAAACAAATATTTCTATGTAGAACTCTTGGATCCCTATATATATAAAATCCCTATATAAAAACCTCTAGTATCTCCCACATTTCCCATCTAACTTATTGCTCAGTTACAACTGGCTTTCTTATAGGTATCCCAAACTCAGCATATCTAAAAGAGAATATATTTTCCTCCCCCAAACTACTTTCTCCAATTCCTTTTGCTCACTCAGATTCATAATCTCATTATCAAGCTTGTCTCTTTGTTGTCCCTCTTACTCTATACCCAATCAATTACTGAGTCTTACTGGATCTACCTACATGACATTAATCAGATTCATTCCTATCCTCTTTATTTCCACAACTCCTTTCCTAGGTCTTATCATCCTTTACTAGTACAACTCCAATGGCTTCCTAATTAGAATCATTTTCTTGTCTGATAAAACTAAAAATAATGTTCCTGAAGCACAAGTCTGACCATGTTACTCTCGTGTTCAGAATTTTTTATTGCCACCATATAGGGATAAAACATGAATTACTCAACCAGGAGTTTAAAGCCTTCCACAATAGGACTATGATCTAACTTTCTAGATTTATTTTACATTATTGCCCTTCATATACATCATGCTCAATCCAAAGTAAACTTCTAGTGTAGCATCATGTACTTATTTCCATACATTTGAATCCCATGCCAAGAATATACTTCCTCTTCGATCCTTACATCATCACATCTTCAGAATCTTTCATACTTCAGGTCAGTTACCATCAGTTCTATGCAAAGCTTTTATGGTCAGTCACATATTTATTCATAATCTTTTTCTATGTGGATAACCCTGTATTTGTTTATTTGTGTATATGTCCCATCTTCCCAATTGAACATAAGCTTCCTGGGAGCCAGGAATATTTTCTTTTTATCTTTGTATCACCAACATTTACCACAGGTTCATATATCATAGATATTTAATAAGTGTGAGTTGGATTGAACTCAGTTGAATTAAGTTAAGCTTAGAGGAGCTGAAGTGATTTGAATGAAAAGGACATGAGTGTAATGGTAATAAATCCTGAGTGTCAGAAACAAAAAGTGGTTCTAAGAAAGGGCAGGTTCAGGTAAGGATACAACAGGGAAGAATCATATAAATTTAGAAGGCTACATAATGGCATTGGGTCCAAAAGGCCAGGTACACTTTATAAGATAGATAGAAGCATTAAAGGATATAATATTCCTGAATATAATATCAGAAAATAGGAAAAAAAGGAGAAAATATTCTTTAAAAATATGGTATCAAAGATATATATGTATAGTCATTCATAATGATTATACACAAATTCATAAAAACAAAGAAAATGATTTAATAAAAGAATTAACTGTTCTCTGTATAAAGAATAAAGAAATACATGGCCTGGCTCCTAGGGACAAGATAATTAAAATCAAAACTAACTGCATTCCTTTTGCCATTTTGATAGTATTATTAGGCAATATCAGATTCATAATAGGCTTCAATTTTAACAAAGAATTTGACAAAATGTTCTATAGTATTCTTGTGGATAAGAGAGTGAAATTATAGTATTATTGTTCATTTGCAATTGAGTGAAATGAAAAATCATATCCAAGGGGTAAAGATTAATTCTGTGTCAAACTCACATATTTCTTATGTAAACCACAGGGCTCTTACCATGGCCTATTCTTGTTTGACATTTTTATCAGTGACCTGAATATAACATAGAAGTCATTTCTATATTTTCCTTTTGACATAGATCTAGTAAAGATGGCTAATGTGATAAATGAAAGAATCGGAATGCAAAATTATCCCAATAACCTTGTCCAATGTACTAAAATAAGCCCCCCCAAAGTGAAATATTATATTGGGATTTAAAAAACTGCAATTGCATAAATAGAAAAAAAATTTAGGAGGAGTTTGGAAAGAATTAATTAATTACCTTAATGGATTCTAATAATAAAATGTAGCATATAGGAAAATAATAAGAACAAGAGCCAGAATCGGTCTGAGAAGCAATGGATTACATGTAGTATTAAGCTATCTACTCTGAATAAATTTAAAGATTAAAACAGAATTATCTGTAAAGTTTATTCCCACTTTTTCATACTTAAAATAGGAGATAAAGACAGAAAAATGAAAGCAAGACAAGTGAAAGATAGGCAAAAATGAGACAGACTAAAGATAAGCATTCATCATTTTTTCAGTTGCATGCCAGGAGACTTAAGATAATTTCCATCATTTCCCCAGAATAAAGGCAAGCTTGAATACTGAATTATATTAAACAACTCTGAAAGCCATGAATTACTGCAGCTTTTTCCAGGCAAACCTCTCCACTGTCTTCAAAAAAATACCACTAAATTTCCAGATACATTATGACAAAATTAAATAATAATTGCTATTATTTGTACAGCACTTTAAAGTTACAAAGCATTTTATAAATATAATAATAACTTGGAGTTATAAAGTCACCTACTTTATGTCAAGCATTGTGCTAAGTGCTTTACTATATTGCCTTAATTGATCCTTATGACAGCCTTAGAGATAAGTGCTACTATTATTATGTATTTCTTTGTTGTTGTTGTTATTTTAGGGGGTTATGACTTAGGAAACTGAGCTAAACAGAAGTTAAATGATTTGTCCAAAGATACATGACTAGTAAATGATTGAGGCTAAATTCGAACTCATGCCTTTACTGGCTCCAGAGTTAGCTCTATCTACTGTACACTACCAAGATCTTGACATTTTTTTAAGCGTCTTTGAAAGTCAACACTCCTCTACTGTATTCTCTAAATGTTTTATCATGGTAGAGAAGTAATGTTGGGGTTGGCACAGTTTGTATATATCATTATGGAAAGATTTGGAGTCATCCAATGACCTACTAATTTTGTTTGCTGAGATTCATCATCTGGAGGCTGATAATAAGACAATGAATTTGGGAGCCATGGCAAAATGTAAAATTTTGTAGAGATGTTGCAATCATAGTGGAAGGAATGCCCACTGAAGTCATTTGTAGTCTGGAATTTTGAATTAAGTAATGCACAATCATCTAATTTTCAGCTAAATTAGCTCATTTGTTCTCACTCTCCAACACTACTCAGGCCAACTTCAAAAAGCTGAGCGGCCAGACTGTCTAGGTCAGAGGAAAAAGAAGCATCAGCAGTTCTAACTTTTCCCAATGATACTTTTATTGATATCACCTTTGCAGAAACCTAACTTGTGTGACTGATTATTCAGCACAGCTTACTGATATTACGTAGGTTTGTTCAGGATACGGAAAAAAAGTGAATAGACAGCTAAATATGAACAGCCTAATACTTGCTCTGCAAGATGCTTGTGGTATTATTAGAACATTTGTTCTGCTCAAAGTGCAGAATGCCTTTGCCTCCTTAATAAAACATTAGTTTAGCTCTATTGGGTTGCAATTAACCTCTTTATCATGGAGGGTCTAATCTTAAAAGTGAAAGCAAATAATGAAGGCATTTAAATCCATGTATCAGACTAAAAACCAAGATCTTAATCTATAACAAAAATACTTAGGTAAATAATGATCCTCTTAGGCAAAGAGGCTATACACTCTAATTATTTTTATATTATTTTTGCTTGCTATCTAAAAGGATAGCTCTGGGTTCCCAAGATAAGAAAGATTGCTGTTTTCACTTTTTGGTGTTTTTGGTGTTTTTTGTTTTGTTTTGTTTTGTTTTGTTTTTTATCTCAGATCTTGCCACAAAGCTGCTACAATAACTGGACTCTGTCTATTCCATAACAGAAGCACTCAGTTTAGGAATGCATCAGCTTGAAAACACATCAATTTATACAGTATAAATATTTGTTTATGTCTTCAGTGTCTTACCTAAATCATAGTATATATAACAATATCCAATGGCATGAATGCCAAGGCTGCATCTTGATTTCTTTCTACACTATTTTAGATATCTGGTTCTATTGAATAGTTATTTGAAATATAATTCTAGGAGCAGAAGAAACCCAGAATACTTCAACTCCACCTCCTTGATTAGTATCAGAAAGATATAAAGACATATAGACAAGACAGAGACAGACAGATGATAGATAGATAGATATATAGACAAACAGAGACAGAGACAGAGACAAAGCATTTATTGAGAAGTTATAACATGCCAGGAACTGTGCTAAGCACAGGATACAAATACAAAGAAACAAGATAGGCCCTACCCTTGAGGATGCTATATTCTAGTGGGGGAGATAAACACATAAGAGAGATAGAAAGGAGAAGAGGGGAAAATTCACAAGACTTGAGGGAGGCTAAGCCTGGAGAGCTTCTAGATGAGATTACAGGATTATAGATTTGGGACTGGAAGAGACCTTAGGAGTCACATAGACCAACACCCTCATTTTACAAAAAAAGAAAACTGGAATCAGAAAGTTGAAGAGATTTGATTATGACCCACTTGGTTCCCAATATTGTTACATTTCATCAATAAAGAATTTTGGCTTTACATTGCAACTTTATGTTATAATATGTCATAATCTTTTTTCATTAGCTAGGAGTCACAGTTGATAAAAGTGTAAGACTTAAAGTCAAGAAGATCTCAGGAAAGTTATGGAGAACCTGCCTCAGACAATTACCACCTGGATAGGCCTGGACTTAACCCATTTGCCTCAGTTTCTCCATGTGTAAAATAAGGATAATATCACCAACTCCTACTATTAAATAAATTAACATATGCTAAGAAGACCTTAAAATACTGTATAAATGTTAGCTGTATAAATTTTAGTATATTTCTAGACTTGTTTGAGGAACAATAAGGAGGGTATAGAGAGGAAAGATAGAAAATTAAAAGTAAGATGAAGGACACAAAACTTAGCAATCAGAAATCTCCAGCTAAATAGTTCTGTTACAAATGACATGGTTTGAAAAGTAAAAGTCACTGAAAACATGGTCCTTTACTATTTATTTCAGTACCATTATCATCATCATCATCAATCATCCTCCATCCAACCACCCAAAATGAAGTCTTAGGTTAAAGCAACTCTCATGAATCATCATGTTTAAAAGTTACAGTCAAATTGATTTTGCCAATAAATCTGCTTGCTTGAGTCATGATTTTTTAAATTATCTGTATGAGCTAAGAGTGACAAATGTGGCAAATGACAAAATCAATCACTATTATAGAAATGTGTGAAAACTTTGGGAAGTCCTGTTTGTCTACTGCATACTCCAGGCACTGCATAATTTTGCTTCAATCAGGAGAATATTTTCACCTCCTAGTTTTTAATCAGGCCACAGCAGAAACTCTGCCTAAAACTTCCCTAGCAGCCAAGCATACAACAGTTATATTTTGGTTGTGCTATTATATAAACATAATCACAAAGATATTTTTAAAATAAATCTCAAATTCCAAGTTTTTCCTATTTACTAATGTAATCCTCTTCTTCCTTTTTCTACTACTTTTCCTCTCCTCTGGAGAAGAATCCCGTTGATGCTTTACTTTATCCTCATTTGAAAACTTTTCATGTTTCTATTTCTTCCATTCACTCCCAAATTTCTTCCCCCACTTCTATCCCCAACACCTCCATCTCCCCTTTCCATATCTTCCTCAAATAAAATGTAAACTCCTTGAGGAGAGGGACTGCCCTGTTTGCTTATATTTGTATCTCTTGCACATATTTATTAACATTGTTGTTTAGTCATTTTTCAGTCATGTCTGACTCTTCATGACCTTTTTTGGAGAATTTTCTTGGCAAAGATATTGTAGTGGTTTGCCATTTTCTTCTACAATTCATTTTACAGGTAAGGAACTGAGGCAAATAAAATTAAATGACTTGTCCACAATCACATAGCTAACAAGTGTCTTAGATGGGATTTGAACTAAGGAAGATTAGTAAGTGAATATTTTTAAGTATTAGTAAGTAAGGCATATTAATGCCTTGTCCTCTCCTCTTCACTTCTTTCCTTTCTCTTGCTTTCCCTCCCATCCCTTTCCCTCACAATCCAGTTTGGAGGGTACCATGTGGTTCAAAGCCAGAATCCTACAATATGTTGTTTACAAGAAACACATTTAAAGCAGAGTACATAAATACAGAATAAAGGTAAAAGCTGAAGCAGAATCTATTATGTTTCAGGTGAAGTAAAAAAGCAGGGGCAGCCATCCTGATCTCTGATCAAGCCAAAGCAAAAATTGATCTAATTAAAAGAGAGAAGGAAGAAAACTATATTTTGCTAAAGAGTACCATAGACAATGAAGCAATATCAATATTAAACGTTTTTGCACCAAGTGATATAGCATCTAAATTCCTAAAGAAGAAGGTAAGAGAATTGCAAGAAGAAATAGACAGCAAAACTGTAATAGTGGGAGATCTCAAATTTGCTCTCCCAGAACTAGATAAATCAAACAACAAAATAAAGAATAAAGAAGTTAAAGAGGTAAATAGAATACTATAAAAACAAGATATGATAGATCTTTGGAGAAAACTGAATGGAGACAGAAGGAAATACACTTTATTCTCGGTAGTTCATGGAATCTATACAAATACTGACCATATATTGGGATGTAAAGACCTAAAAATCAAATGCAGAAAGGCAAAAATAGTAAATGTATTTTTTTTTTCAGATCACGATGCAATAAACATGACATTCAATAAAGGGACAGGGGAAAATATACCAAAAAGAAATTGGACACCCTAAATTCCTAAAGAATGATTAAGTGAAACAGCAAATCATACATACAATCAATAATTTCATCCAAGAGAATGATAATAATGCAAAAAATACCAAAATTTGTGGGATGCAGCCAAAGTGGTAATAAGGGGAAAATTTATGTCTCTAGATGCTTATTTGAATAAAATAGAGAAAGAGAAGATCAATAAATTGGGCTTGCCACTAAAAAAGCTTGAAAAAGAATAAATTTAAAAACCTCAATCAAATTTCAAACTTGAAATTCTAAAAATAAAAGGAGAGAGCAATGAAATCAAAACTAAAAAACTATTGAATTAATAAATAAAACTAAGAGTTGGTTTTATGAAATAAAAATAGATAAATCTTTAGTTAATTGGATTAGAAAAAGGAAAATCAAATTGTTAATCTCAAAAATGAAAAGAGAGAACTATGTACCAATGAAAAGGAAACTAGAGCAATTATCAGAAGTTACTTTATGCCAATAAATTTGACAACCTGAGTGAAATGGAGGAATACCTATGAAAATATAGATTGCCCAGATTAACAGAAGAGGAAATAAATTATTTAAATAGTCCCATTTTAGAAAAAGAAAAAGAACAAACTATTAATCAACTCCCTAAGAAAAAATCTCCAGCACTAGATGGATTTACATGTGAATTCTGCCAAACATCTAAAGAAAAATTAACTCCAATACTATATAAACTATTTGAAAAAATAGGGAATGAAAGACTCTTACCAAATTCCTTTTATGACACAGACATGGTGCTGATTCCTACACCAGGTAGGACAAAAACAGATAAAGAGAATTATAGACTAATCTCCCTAATGAATATTGATGCAAAAATCTTAATTGAATATAAGAAAAGAGATTACAGATAATTATCCCCAGGATAATACACTACAACCAAGTAGAATTTATACCAGGAATGCAGGGCTGGTTCAATATTAGGAAAACTAATAGCATAATTGACTATATCAATAATCAAATTAACAAAAACCATATGATTATCTCAATAGATGCAGAAAAAGCATTTGATAAGTCCAACACTCATTCCTATTAAAAACACTAAAGAGTATAAGGAAAATGGATTTTTCCTTAAAATAGTCACTAGTATTTATTTAAAACCATCAGCAAGCATCATATGCAATGGGGATAAACCAGAATTTTTCCCAATAAGGTCAGGGGTGAAACAAGGTTGCCCCATTGCTATTCAATATTGTATTAGAAATGCTATCCTTGGCAATAAGAAAAGAAAAAGAGATTAAAGGAATTAGAGTAGGAAACCAAATTATCACTCTTTGCAAATGATATGATGATATACTTAGAGAACTCCAGACAATCAACCATAGAACTTTCAATAAAATCCATAGGAGAGAAAATATATGATGTAGGCTACTAAGTGTGTGATATTACAAATATATGTTATAACACACAGCACAATAGATTATCTTTGCAGTTACATAAAAAGCACTAACTCACACAAACTGTATTCACTTACCTTTCTCTAGAGAAATAGTCACTAGTTTGACCAATTAAACTCAACATTCTTTTTTATTACCTGATGAACATAAGTTGTTTGTAGTCTTGGTGCATAACTTTTAGAAAAAAAAATTCTGAAGCAAACATCTTAACCTAAGGTCCATGAAAGTTAAAAAATAATAATAATAATAATATGAGTATTTCAATGGGGCAGCTAGATGACACAATGGATAGAGCACCAGCCCTGAAATTAGGAGAACTTGAGTTCAAATGCAGCCTCAGATACTTAATATTTACTAGTTGTGTCACCTTGAACAAGTCACTTAACCCCAATTGCTTTGCAAATAAAAAAAAAAAGACAGAAAAAAATTGTATCTCAATATAATTGATTTGCTTTGTAATCATATATTTTAGGTATTAAAATACATTCTAGTAAGGATATATCTTTGACACACAAAAAAAGTGTTTGTAGTCCCTAATAAAATGTTTTTAAGATTAAAAAAATATACTTGAATTTAAGATCATTACTAAATTACAGTAGATTTCATCATTGTACATTTTCTCAACCAACTATTATCATGAATGATTTTTGCTTTTAAGTTTAAAAGAATCTTCATTTTCCCAAAAAAAAAAAAAAAAGTTTGGAATTACTGTTTAAAATACACATTTCTTTTACACTTGAATTTAACTTGTTAGGGCTTAATAGAAATTAAAATGTAAAATGATTGAACTCAGTGAAATTTCAAACATCAACTAGAAGGCAAAGGAGAATTGGGAGCAACATAGATCATTCTAGACCTTAAAGAATTAGTACGAAGAATAAAGGTATTCTCAGTACAAAAAATCAACCTAATTTAATAATCAGAGAACTGACTTAAAAATTAGGGTATCTATATTGTAGCCTATGAAATACTAGTTATCTATTATAACTTTAGGCAAGGAACCTAAAGTCTCTTATTCAGTTCCATGATCTGTGCAAAAAGAATGGAAATCATTGTACATAGCAAAGCAAAATTATATAATGTTCAATTTGGGTGGATGTGGCTTTTTCAACATTGAGATGATTCAGGACAGTTTCAATGGTCTTGTGATGAAGAGAGCCATCTGCACCCAAAGAGAGGGCTGTGGGAACTGAATATGGATCACAAAATAGTATCACTTTTTTTGTTGTTGTTTGCTTGCATTTTGTTTTTTTGGTTTTTTTAATATATATATGTATTTCTTGGGCAGAATAATAATTGTGAAAATATATATATAGAGAGAATAACTATACATATTTAACATATTGGATTACTGTCTGGGGAGGAAGTGGGGAAAGGGAGGGAAAACTTTTGGAACACAAAGTTTTGCAAGGGTAAATGTGGAAAATTATCCATCTATCTATCTATCTATATGTTTTGAAAATAAACATTTTAATAAAAAAGGGGGGAGATAGAAACAATTCTTATCTACCTTAGAACAAAATATCTGTTAACTATAAATCTAAGAGGCACTTAGCCTTTTTCATTGAGAGTGAGTGAATTAAATACAGAGCAAATTCTATACATATGAAATATTGTTTCAGGAGCATATTTCTGAAGCTAGAAAATTTCCTGAGTTATTAACATTTGGATTTAGAGTCTTTAATTTAAATTTTGTCATTTTTTAATTTTTATGCTACTTTCATTTCCAAATATGTCTCTCCCATTCCATAAAAAATACAGTACCAACAAATGAAAGGAAGAAAAAAGTTCAACAAAAATAACCAACACATTAGCTGAGTCTCATGCACACTCATTGTTCCCTATGTCTTCAATGAAAGGAAAAAAAAGTTTATGTTCTAATTTCTTCTTCAAATAGAACTTTGGTCATTTTAGTTACAGAGTATTCAGTGTTATTTGAGGAAGTTTTTTTAAATTACATTGTTGTAATCATTGTATACATTGTTTTCCTGAGTCTGCATCAATGTACAAACATGGTTCTCTGAATTTTTCATTTTCACCTTTTCTTATGTCTGCACAGTGTGCCATATTACATTCATGTAACACAGTGCAGTATTTGGTACATAGCAATTATTTAATAAATGCTCTCTCCATCAATTCATCTACCTATCAATCTATTTATCATCTATTCATCTATTACATATTAAAATTTGATTATTTAATTCCAAAATGATGGGCATTTAGATTGTATCAGTTTTTGGTGTTGTGTGTGTGTGTGTGTGTGTGTGTATGTGTGTGTGTTGTGCCACAGTTCTCTTTTCCTAATTGTCCTATTCAATTACTCTACCTCAGCTTATAACCATTCCCTCTTAATGTTTGATAAGATAAAGGTCTTATATTTTAGACCTAAGGTTATACTTATTCTCTCTTAATGTTTGATGGGATAAAGGTCTTTATCTATTTTAAATGTCATTAGAATATCAGGAGCCAATCTTGTACCTCCCTCTATCATGTCATCCTAGGTGCCTTCCCCCATTAGGTCATCCCCATCCAGGTACTTCCCCACTATGTCATTGTTCTTGTTGCCCTATAAAAGAGTCTTGCATTTGACTTTCAGGGCTAGATTCCTCCAGAAGATAGTCTCCTTCAGCCCTGGGACCAACTGTGGATCCATTTGGTCCCAGTAAATCTCTCCCATTTAATAAATTATTAAATTGTTCTCTAATCTCTATCTTGCTCAGTTTCTCCTGCATGTATATTCCTGTTTCTGCCGTTGATGTACTTGAATGCAGGATAGATATTTTTGTCACTTTCTTAGCATACTTCCTAATTGTTTTCCAGAAGACTAGAAAACTTCATTGTACCAATACCATATTAGTGTGTTTGTCTCTCTTCAGCCTCTCCAACATTGACTCATATTGATATTTAAATAAATGTTTTTATTTCAATGAATGAGATCACAAAAACAAAAACACCAGCTCACAATATGGTTAAAGAGAAGAAAGATGACTGATGAGTGGAATTTGATTTTAAAAGAGAGTCAGTTAACCACCCTAGAAATGAAGGCCTCTTCTTTCTGCATACTGTGGAGGTCATGAAAAGCAAATCCACGTTTCTTTTCCCTTCCTCAGCATATGCTTGAAGAATCCCAGGCTCATCTTCAATGCCATCTTAGGAAACAATATACCAGTAGCATAAGAAGTTACTGAGCTACCATGAAACTCTGGTTTAAAATGTGAAGAATGTTTACTCTTCACAGGATAGATGCCTGCTCTGCTAATAATAAGTCTCAGACCTGAAAGGGTTCTGATCATCACAAGCTGAGCAAAAAAAAAAAAAAGAGAGAGAGAGAGAATCTGCTTTTCTAGTACTGAAACTTTCTCTTGGGAAAGTCTAGCCCTTTAGAAATCATCTAATTAACCCTAAGTACATTAATTAACTCCATTTTACATGCACATAAACTGAGACTGCAAATCCAAGTAAAGAGAAACTGAGGTAAAGGTAGAGAATAAAAGAAATGTTCTCATAATAGGCTTAGGAAGAGGAAACATTGCCTCATTCTGTTGTCTGCCACTGTATAGGATACTGTACTGAGTTAATGACTCTGAACTCTCTTCTCTATTCTCAGATAATTATTCCTAGAGTATTTTCTCCAAATCTTCTGTTTTTGTTTTTTTTTTTTTAATTCTAGAGTACTTTTTCCTCTTATTTTATACTGAGAGATATGTGATACCAGATCACCAAAGACCTTTCACAATTGCCTATTCTATGTTAATACTTGTATGTAAATCCTATTATTGTCCTTGCCCTTCCATAAATTCAGCATAGAGATCCCACCCAAAATCCTAAGAGTATACCTAGATTTCCCCTCCTTTGATAAGAATACAGATGGAACACACAGTAATCATTTTTTTTTTGTACTATTTAATAGCCAATCTTCATTTTAACCCATATATTTCTTTGATGACATTCTTTTTTTCTTCATAATTTTTGTATACAATGTATACCAGCTATGCTGGTATAACAATACCTAATATTCTTGTTACTCTAAAGTTTTATAAAACATTTTTTTCTTATAATAATCCTGTGAGGAAATATAATTATTCCCATTTTACAGATAAAGAAACAGGCTGAAAGAAATAAAGCCCCTGCACTCATGCAATACTCATGTGTTAGAGCCAAAACTAGTATCCAGCTCTTTTTGGCTCAAAGCTCTTTCCAATGGATGCAAAAGCTTCATTTACAACAGCCATAAGCCAAAACTCCTTCCTCTTTCTGCACTGTTTTAAGGATTGTTATTTTTAAGTATCCTTGGTATTCAATCAATTGAAATGCAACAATTAGGACAAAAAAAATTCAATCTTTTTCCCCCAGAAACATATTTTCTTTCATCTTAATTAGCTCTTTGTTAGGGAAAGGTTAGCCTGTATTTTGAAAATTACCACCTAGGATATTCTATAAAATATTTAATATGTATGGGAATACCTGCCATCTAGGGGAGGGGGTGGAGGGAAAGGGGAAAAATTTGGAACAGAAGGGAGTACAATGGATAATGTTGTAAAAAAAAAAAAATTACCTATGAATATGTACTGTCAAAGAAAATGTTATAATTATAAAAATTAATAAAAAAATTTTTAAAAAAGAAAATTACCAAAGTGTGTGTTCCTTCCATCATTTATTATAACCATAGTGCTAATTACAAGAAAAAAAATTTTAAATAAGCTATATCATTACTCATTTGGAGATTATAGACAGCCCCAAAGTAAAAGAACCATATAATGTTGGCCTAAAAGAGATTTTGAGGATCATATAGCTTACAGCTAAGGAAGTGACCCAACCACAGACACATAACTGGAATTAGAACCCATGGCTATATAAGGGCATAAATATTTTATTTCTATTGAATTTTTCATAATACATTTATAATGTCCATAAATAATAGAAAATGGTCCATAGATACTATTAACAGTTAACTTTATAAAATGTTTTTTTAGTCATGTATTATATATTTTGCAGGTCTGGCAGAATTTCAAAATATAAGACTATTTAAAAACCAATCCTTCCTCTACAAACTCTTGCATTGAAAAGACATATTTTATTTTAATGCTTTTCTCAATGGTGTGTGATTTTCTTGGTTCATTGCAATTTACATGCCTATCCAACAAATAATTCAAAAATAAAGTGGTCTGAGTATATGGAAGCTTATTACAATATTATTTTCATGAAGAATGAATTATACATTGCCTTAAGAATCATGTTTGATAAAACAATGATGTGATTCTGATTCACCAGGATAATGCAAGAACTTTAATTTGTGAAATAAAAGTAAATTTTAAGGTATATTTATATCTTTCTCCCTATAAGGTAAGATAACAAGAATCTGTTAAATGCTTACTATGTGCCAAATACAAATACAATGAAAAAATGAGAGACAGCCTCTGCCTTCAAGTTTACATTGTATTAGGGTAGATAACATACAAAAGGGAGCTGAGAGAATATTGAAATTGGAAAGGAAAAGTACTTGCATCAGGAAATGATGTCAAAGTCTCAAAATCAATCTCAGAGACAAGAAGAGTATGAAGTTTGGCCAACCTGAGCCCCTTCCCAAACTGAGGCATTGGTAACAAAATAATGGTCACAATATTCCTTTTTCATAAACAGAATATATCATTAGCTGTGCCATCAATTGGCAGGTTAACACTTTTAGAAAGTACTCTTCCAGCCTATGTTCAGCTGTAGCATTGGATCAGTTACAATAAAAGACATCATAATATTGCCCCACTGTGAAAATTATAGCATTTCAGTAAAAGTTTTCTGTGTAAGAAAAAAAAAATTATGGGATTCTGGTACCAAGATGGGGTAGTGAATAAGGAAGCCTCTGAAGCCCTCTCAAAATTCCCTTCTAAAAAAATGTAGAACTACCTCAGAATTGATCTAGAAACAGGAAAGGAATTTACCAGTATGCAGGAAAGATCCACTTGACTGGGATGGGAAGGGGGCAAGGCCAAAGGGCAGCAGCAGGATCCAGCCTCAAAGATGGGGTCCTACAGCAATACTCCATGCCTTAGGCAATTCATGAGGCTCCACTCTCCTGCAAACCCACTTCCAAGACCTACTGATGAGAATTAGGTAAGGGGTAACTCCATTTGGTTCTGTGCAAAGATACATAGTTAAATTCAGTCTAGTAGCAGCACAGAGTCTCCTGTAAAGGAATTTATAGGCCCCCAAACCTAGATTGATATAAAAAAAAAAAGTTTATTGTAGGGGTTTGGAAGGAAGAGTAAAGCCAAAGCTGGCACCGGGCAGACAGGAACTTTTGGCATGGCTGATGTAAGAATGCCATGTTTGGGCTCCTGCAAAGAGTGGGCTCCAGAGTTCCCTTTTTAATCATCTTGAAGGTGGGTGGAGTCCCAGGCTCCTGGCTGGTTTTGGCCAGAGTTAGCATTGAATAGAATTCAATGGGTTTTTAGATAAGGAAGAAACTGTTTGTGGGGGTTGGGGAAACTTGAGCAGATAGTGGAGAGCTGGGAAAGCCCAAGTTAGCTCAGATCCGATGGGGGCTGGGAAAGCCCAGGTATCATTAGAATTCAAGAGTGCTTTTGACCAGGATTTGTAAATCAAAAGTGCTAGCTTCTTTAACCATGGGGGGGAAAAAAGAAAAAAAGAAACAGTAAATGTATCCTTTTCAAAGAAATTAAAAATACATCCAATATATCTTCAATATAAAGAAGATCTAACTCACTTTCAGTTGATCAATGATGGACAGAAACAACTACACCCAGAGAAGGAACACTGGGAAATGAATGTAAATTGTTAGCACTACTGTCTATCTACCCAGGTTACTTATACCTTCAGAATCTAATACTTAACGTTCAACAAGAAAATTGGATTTACACACATATATTGTATCTAGGTTATACTGTAACACATGTAAAATGTTTGGGATTGCCTGTCATCTAGGGGAGGGAGTATAGGGAGGGAGGGGAAAATTTGGAAAAATGAATACAAGGGATAATGTTATAAAAAAATTACTCATGCATATATACTGTCAAAAAAAAACACACATCCAATAATGAACACGGGGAAGAGAGATTAAAATTAATTGGAAATGAAATAAGCTAATCCTAAAAAAAGTGGATCAAAGAATAAATCATAGAAACAATCAATAATTTCATAAATGAAAATAACAAAAATGAGACAACAAACCAAAATTTATGTGGTACAGCCAAAGCAATACTTAGGGAAATTTGTCTACCCCAATTGTTTTTTATCAATACAATATAGAAAAAGCAGATAAACGAATTGGGTATGCACCTAAAACAAAAACTAGAAAAAGAATAAATTTTAAATCCCCAAATAAATGCCAAATACAAAATCCTATCAACAGAGAAATTATTAAAGTTGAAAGAAAACCATAGAACTAATAAATAAGACTAGGCAAAAACAGTAAAATAAGTAAACCATTGGCTAATTTTATTTTTAAAAGGAAAGAAGAAAACTGAATTACTTGTGTCAAAAATGAAAGGGGAGAATTCTCCACAAATGAAGAGGAAATTAAGACAATGATTAGGAGTAATTTTGCCCAATTATATGACAACAAATTTGATAATCTAAATAAAATGGATACATATCTACAAAAAATGTTACCCAGATTAACAAGAAATAAAATATTTAAATAAACCAGTCTTAGAAAAAGTTTGAGCAAGCTATCAATGGACCTCCCCCCAAAAAATCTTGAGAACCAGACAGATTCATAAGCAAATTCTATCAAATATCCAAAGAAAAATTACTCCCAGTACTATATAAACTATTTGGAAAAATGTGAGTCCTACAAAATTCCGTTTGCAACACTAATATGGTGCTGATATCTAAACCAAGAAGAGTCAAATCAGAAGGAAAATTATTGACTAATTTCTCTATTGAATATGGATGCCAAATTTTTAAATAAAATACTAACAGACATTACATCAATATAATACAAGGATCTTATAATATAACCAGTTGGAATTAATACCAACAACACAGGACTGGTTCAATATAAGGAAAACCATTAACATAATTGGTTATGTCAACAATAAAACCAATAGAAATTGTGTGATTATCTGTTAGATGCAGAAAAATCCATTTTAATAAAAGTACTAGAAAGCATAGGAATAAATGAAGCTTACCTTAAAATAAGTAATATTTATCTAAAACGATCAGCAAGAATTATTTGAAATAGAAATAAGCTAGAAGCTATCCCAATATAATTGGAGATAATGATGCCCATTATTATGTCTATTATTTAATATTGTACAAGATATGTTAGTTATAGTAACGAGAAAAGAAAAAGAAATTAAAAGAATTATAATAAACAATAAGGAAACAAAATTATCACTCTTTGCAGATATATTTAGAAAATCTAGACAATCACTTAAAAACTATTTGAAATTATTAGCAACTTTAGCAAAGTTATAGGATATGAAATAAACTCACAAAATATGAACATTTCTTTATATTACCAACAAAGTTCAGCAGCAAGAGATAGAAAGAAAAATCCCATTTAAAATAATCCATTTTTTCATTGCCATACCAAACAATCAAAAAATTATTTTATAAAGCTTGAAAAAATAATAACAAAATTCATCTGGAAAAACAAAAAACTCAAGAATAAATGCAAAAGAAGGTGGTCTAGCTGTACCAGATCTCAAATTCTATTATAAAACAATAATTATCAAAACAATCTGATACTAAGAAATAGAGTGGTGAATGAGTGGTATAATATATCATAAATCTACAGATCCAGACTTTGGGGACAAAAACATTATTTGACAAAAATAGCTCTTGGTAAAACTGAAAAACAGTATGGCAGAAACCAGGCATAAACTATTATCTCAATATAAGATCAAAATTAATACACGGTTTACATACAAAAGGTGATGCCATAAGAAAATTAAGAGAGCATGGAACAATTCTCCTATCATATTTATGAATAATGGAAGAAATTGGTTTCAAAGAAGGTATAGAGCAATTACAAAATATAAAATAGATAATTTTGGGTTTGTAAATTAAAATGCTTTTGCACAAATAAAACCAGTACAAGCAATATTATAAGGAAAGCAGAAAATTAGAGGAAATTTTTGCCACAAATGCCTTGATAAAGATTTCATCCTTCAAATATAAAGACCTGAGTCAAATATATAAAAAATGTACGTTATTCCCCCAAATGATAACTGCCATTTGACAGTCAAAGAATACAAACAGTTTTGAGACAAAGAAATCAAAGGTATATACAGTCACATAAAATGCTCTTAATCATAACTTTCAGGTACCACCTAACACCTATCAAAGGGACTATTATGATAAAAAAAAAGGAAAAATGTCAAATATTTGAGGGGATATGGGAAAACTGGGACACTAATATACTGTTGATGAAATTGTGAACTGATCCAGACATTCTGAAGAGCAATATGGAACTATGCCCAAAGGGTTATGTGTGCATAGCTTTTGAATCCAAAAGAAATGTTATCCCAAAGACCTCCCAAATAAAGAGAAAAAAAACCTATTTGTACAAACACCTTTTAGCAGTTGTGTGTGTGTGTGTGTGTGTGTGTGTGTGTGTGTGTGTGTGTGTGTGATAGATAACAATCGAAAATCAGAGATTTCCATTAATTGGGGAATGGCTTTTCAAGCTGTGGTGTATGCTTAGAATGAAATATTATTCTATTATAAGAAATCACAAGCAGGATGATTGCAGAAAAACCTGGAAAGACTTACATGAAGTGATGCATAGTGAAATGAACAGGATAAGGAGAACATTGTACACAGTAATAGCAATGTTACTTGATGGAGAACTGTGAATGACTTAATTATTTTCAGCAATGCAATTGTTCAAGACAATCCTAAAGGACTAATAATAAAACATACTATCCACTTCCAGAGAAAGAACTGATATTGATTGACTATAGAATGGAGCATGCTATTTTTCACTTTATTTCTTTCTCTCTTTTTTTGAGTCTTATTAAACAAAAAATGAGTAAAATGGTAATGTTTTATAAAATTGTACATATATAACCTATATCTGATCGATTACCATAACAGGGAAGGGGAAAGGAAGAAAGGGAAGAAGGGATAGACAGAGGTATAGAATTGGAACCCAAAACTTTAAAAAATACATTTTTCTAAATTGAAAAAATAGCATTCAATTGTGATATGCACATTTGGCTAATGAGTAATAAGCAAACCACAAGTATTTAAAATAATCAATTGTTCAATTGCTTATAATAATTGAGAGCAATGCTCCTCTCCATTTGTATACTAACAGTTCAGTGGGACAAAAGTCTCATCAACCATTTAGCCCTGAATGATATAAATAAACTAATGTTATATTATGCATGCTTGAAAATCATCAGAGGCCTATTGCAGACCACACTTCAAAACCATTGGTTAAGAAATGGTCTGTAATATAATTAATAAATATCTCACATCTGTTTATAAAGATCACACAGTACTTTAGACTTTAATGACCTTCTCATGGTCTAATTGGTACTGTATTTATCTGTGTATATAATTTATCCCTTCCTAATAGACTTTAAGTGACTCAAAAAGAAGTACTTTGTCTCATCCTTTTTCTTGTATTTCCCCAGTGCCTACCATAGTACATAAAATTATTTAATAAATTTTGAGTGAATGTACAAAGAAGTAGCAGAGACAATTATAATTCACTAAACTGTTTCTTTTCAATAAAAGGAATCACAAACCAAATATTCCAAAGTTGTGTCTACAACACAATTTTCAATATTTTAATGTTTCTTTTTAAACATTTTATTCATGCTCATTCATATATAATATTTGTTTCCATGTCATAATACTCTCTCTTTCTTATCTTTCAAAGTAGAGTTCATTTTGGTAAAATAAAAGACCCTAATCTACAACACTCATTACAAAGCCCCCAAAGATAATGCTACCTTCCTTTTCTTTTCTATAAAGGGCAGTCTTTTTTTGATCTAGCAAACACAAATAAACTGTGGTTAACAGTACTTGAGCATGAATTGAACATGATTGTTTCAACCTCCTAAATGGCTCAGAAAAAAAGTACTATCCAATACTTACTAAAGGCTTAAATAAATGAAGACAAAAATTTGAAGATTGGTTCTATTAGGTGTCAACTCAGTAGCAATGGGAAGGAAGGGAAAGTGCCATCTAAAAAATCTTGTAATGATAGTATTGAAATTAAAATAAGTAGGTTGACTGTTGTTTTTCGTTTGTTTGTTTTGTTTTGTTGGTGGTGGTGCAAGAGTTGACACTCAAATCCCATATTTTTCTCTTCTATTTCCTGGACAGAATATTATCAGAGCAACAGAATAAGAGAGAATTAAACCATGATAAAGTATTAAGATGTATAAATATAATTCTATCAAACTTAAAAAAAAAACACTTCACACACACATACATATATACATACACTACATAAATTGGAAGATAATGCTGCATAATAGCTAGAGATCTGACTTCAGAGGCAAATAGACCTAGGAAATTAATTCAAATCTACCTCTGAAACCTGCTGTCTTTGTAATCTTTGGCATGTCAGGACTCCTAGATCTCTCTATAATAAGATTGTTAAATTTATGAAATGTTGACCTACATTAACAGAAGGAGCATCTAAATCCTGCCATTCCCTATACCAATTAAATCACTGGTCCAAGTTTCTATCCCCTTCTTCATAAATTATTCTTAAAGACTGAGAAAGAAAAAAGTATATAAATTCACAAAATTAGACCATCTTATTAGTCAGAGTATGAAATCAGAGTAAGTATATTATAAGAAATAATGTTCCCTATTAGGTGGTTTTTGTAGGGTGGGGATCAGGAGAAGGAGCACAGTTCTGAACCATCATGATTTACTGAGCATATCTTCCTAAACCAAAAGAAACTTAAAACCAAGATTCTTAAACTGTGAGTCACAACCCCAGATGGGGTTGTGTACCTGAATTTAGAGGTCAAGAAATTATGATTTATCATCAGTAAATGTTTGATTTACATACCTATGTAAAATTTCTCAGGGAAAAGAGGCTGCAAGTGGAAAAAGTTTAAGGATCCCTGACATAAACAATATGCCAACATTTTGATAGCAGAAAGGAGCCCATATCTCAACCTCAAAATCAAGTTAACATAATAATTCTCATTTATGTAATGGTCTGTAGCTACATCATCACATTTGATACTCATAATTAACCTGTGGGTTAGGTAATTTGAGTGCTAACATGGAAAGCTTAAAGCTATTTTTTTTCATCCTGACTGATTTTCCCAGTGAATGGATGTCAGATCATGAGTTCAAACTCAGGTCTTTCATCTCTTAATCTAGTGTTCTTTCCAGTATAATATAACTATTAAATCAACTTTGCACATTTCACAATGAACCAATGGTATGCATACCATATTTTGTTATTTCACAATATAGAACACAAAGAAAAGATTCCAATTTAAAGGTATTATTGGTCTCTGAAATCAAGTTTAATTTTCTTACAGTGAAAATTCTCCAAAGGATATATATACTTGCAGTCTGACCATTGAGGAAATTCACTTTTCTTGGTATTGTGAAACTTTGTACAGGATGACATGCAGTGAAAAGAGCACTGGATTTGGCATTAAAAAAATCATTTTGGGGGAACAGATACTAAAATAGCAGAATAAAGGCAGGGATTCACCACACTCTCAAAGCCCATTATATTCCTTTAAATAATGACTACAAACACATTTTAGAGCATCAGTACATACAAAAAGCTGAAGTGGAACAATTTCCAGCCAAAGATAACTTAGAAGTTCAGCAGGAAATATTTATGGCACTAGGGTGGGAGTCCAGCATGCAATCAAAGCATAAGCCATGTTAGCATGTCTCTGGTCCCAGTATGGGCACTAAGCAAGCAGGCATGGACCTTGAGGCCTCTAAATCAGTGGTAGCACTAGCAGTTTCCAGATTTCTCAGCCCAGAGACATCAAAGATAAATTGGAAAGTCAGCAGAAAAGCTTTATATCAACAAGGTTTAGAGGGCCTTGGGAAACTAGCAAACCTGGAGTGGGCAGTAGCTTCTAAAGGCCTTAGCCTATAGGAAGTCTCTTTACTAGCACTGAGAAAGGACTTTGCTGCTTTAGCACACTAGAACTTATAGCCATAGTGGAGCAGGAATCTTCCTCCCAATGGCAGAGCAGAAAAAAATTCTTAAGATCCCTAGAAGGATCTTAAAAACAGCTGCATAAAAGCCTTGAAGCTTGAACTTCATACCCTCCATCCTAGAAATAGAGCCCTAAATTAACAAAGAAGTAAAAGCCAACCAAGTAATAGGCTGGGAAAATGAGCAAACAATAGAAAAAGATTCTGACCATAGTAAGCTACTATGGTGCCAAGAAAGATCAATATATACATTCAGCAGAAGGTAACAAAATCAAAGTTCCTACATCTAAAGCCTCCAAGAAAAATAAGAACTGGTCTCAGGCCATGGAAAAGTGCAGGGATTTTGAAAATCAAGTAAAAGAGAAAACTTAGAATAGATATGAGAATGATAGAAGAGAAAAAGATATGAGTTTGAATTTTACCCGAACAAGCATCTTAACTCATCATTTCTTATACATACAATGAGGAGGTCACCCCAGATGTTATAAATAGTCAGAAAGAAATAATTCAAATATCATGGAGTCAGAATAACACAGGATTTAGCAATATCCACATTAAAAGATCAAAGGATTTGGAATATGATTCCAAGAATATGGTATACCCAGAAAAACTGAGTAAAATTCTTCAGGGAAAAATTATATTTGATTAAATAGAAAACTTTCAAGAATTCCTAATTAAAGACCAAAACTGAATAGAATTTTGGCTTCCAAATGCAAGACTTAAAAGAAGCATATAAAGGTAAAACATTAAATAGAAAACATAAGGGAATCAATAAATCTAATGTTTTACATTTTAATATGGGAAGATGATACTTGTAACTCCTAAGAACTTTTCTGTAATGATCACATTAAGAATATTTCATTATTGATGAACATTTATTCCCTGCAAAAAGAAAATTTCTGGCTTTCTCTTCATGCACCTTGCCCAAAAATTTATGGGTTTTAGATCAAAGGTAAGAGGTTATATATATTCTGAGAGTCAAATATAAGCTCTGAGTATAAAAGAGGTTAATAAGGTTAATAAAGGTTAATAAGACATTTTTACTTGTTCTATGATATACCTGATGGAAATGAATACACAACAGAAAAAAATTACAAAATCTTTTTTTTCCCTTAGACTGGTTCTTCTTTTCTTTACCATGCTAAAAAGTGAACCACCACATTACTAGAGGAACTTTCACCTTCTCCTCTTACCTGACCAAAAACAAATTACTTTCTAAATGGACTTTTTCTTAAATCTTATACAAGGACTGCCCTCAAGCAATTGGCCTGCCTTAAAGACCTAACTATAAAAGAGGACAAACTAAATGTAGTAATAGTTTCAGTTGGTACATGTAGCATCACATTCCCAGAATTAGGCTTGTTCTACTATAACACAAAAGACATATAACATCAAGCCTATAGAAATACATTAAGAAAATTGGGCCTTAATTATACTTGTATAGGAATCTATAAGTTTGATTTTCTTCGACATCACTCAAAATCTTAAATAAAGTGTAACTTTAAATTCCCAGTAAAACATTGAGAGACTCATTATTATTTTTGTGGGGTGTATATGCCATGGGGAGCAATGTTATGATGAGATCCATCTCAGATTCAGTAATCATCTTCCTTGGATGAAGTCCAAAACAGACAAGTCTTAAAACAAATTCCAGAGCTTAGTGCATAGTATTGTACCACTGTTCCAGTACATATAAATAGAACATTATCTCAAAATTATTCTTTTTTTTTTTCAGTTTGTGTCAAAATGCTGATAATTAAACTTAGGCCCCCATTAAGATCATAGATACAAAGGTGGGAAGGACCTCAGAAGTCATCTAGTCCATTCCTCTTATTATATAGCTTTCATTTCTTCATTAGACACAAAGAAATAATAAAAGAAAATCAAAAGAATAAAAAATAGAAGATATTGTGAAATATCTCATTGGAAAAATTAATGATCTGAGAAATAGACTGAGGAGAAATCAAAGAAAAATATTGGACTGCCTGAAATCTAGTATCCTAAAAAGAACCTAGACATCATCTTCCAAGAAATTATCAAGGAAAACTCCTCTGATAATCTAGAATCAGAAAGTAAAACAGAAATTGAAAAAAAAATCGCTGATCTTCTAATAGATGGTGAAAATTCTCAAGAATATTATAGCCAAATTCCAGAGATTCTAGTTTAAGAAAAAATGTTTTAAATAGTCCAAAAAAAATAATTGAAATATCATGAAGTCACAGTCAGAATAACACAAGATTTAGAAAAATAGGTATAATGTGCTTTCTAGAGCCCCCAAGTTGGAGTGCCAAAATGTACTGTGCTTTCCAGAACCTCCATGCTGGGGTACCAAAATAAACCATCTGAACTAGTTCTCTACAGGCTCTTGGGACCAGCCCAAGTCTTAGAGAAGGAGTGATGAGGCAGAGACCAAAGTGGATGGACAAATATGGGGTACCTTTATTTCAAGTTCTCTCAGCTCTAAATGCTTTAGTAAAATTACATCATCACAGCACACTGAGCATGTGCCAACTAATACCACAGAACACTGAGCATGTGCTAACTCTAGTACATGTGCTAACTGTAAGCACCTTGCTATTATTGTGTAAAATGCATCTTTTACTGCAAGTCTCTCTGTTTCAAGTAGAACACAGGTTGTCATGTCTCCTTCCCTACCCCCAACTTCTTAGGAAATACAAATATTAAATTCACCCTTTTCAGTATTGCAATAAATATAATAATGTTTTATTCAATAAAGGTTAATGGAAATAGATTAAAATTTAATTGAAAATTGAATAATCTAATCTCAAAGAATGAGTGGATCAAAGAACAAATCCTAGAAATAGTAATTTCATTAAAAAGAATGACAAATACCAAAATTTTTTGGATGCAACCAAATCAGAGGTTAAGGAAATGTTTAAATCTTTAAATGATTATATGAATAAACACAGGAGAAGAACAGATCAATTAACCAGGCATGAGACTAAAGGGGAGATGAGAACCGAACAAGACATTGTCAGCAAGTTCCCTCTGGGATAAAGGGTCTTATACCTCACTGAGAGTTCCCCCACTGTCTGTGGCTCTCTACAAATAGGTAAAGAAGAAGCCTTGGAAGTCATTATTAAATAGATAATTTTGATTATCTTAAGTTTAAAAGTTTTTGTACAAACAAAATTAATGCAAATAAGACTAGAAGGGAAGCAATGAATTGGGAAAACATTTATACATTTAAGAGTTCTGATAAAGGCTTCACTTATAAAATATATAGAGAATTGATTCAAATTTATGAGAATTCAAACGATTCTCCAGTTGCTAAATGGTCAAAGGTTATGAATAGACAATTTTCAGATGAAGAAATTAAAACCATTTCTAGTCATAAGAAAAGGTGCTCGTAATTATAATTGATTGAGAAAGGCACTCTGAGGTATCACTACACACCTATCAGATTGGCTAAGATGACAGGGAAAAAAATGATGAATGTTGGAGGGGATGTGGGAAAACTAATACATTGTTGGAGGAATTGTGAATGGATCCAGCCACCCTGGAGAGCAATTTGGAATTATGCTCAAAAAGTTATCAAACTATCCATACCCTTTGACCCAGAAGTATTTTTACTGACCTTATATCCCAAAGAGATCTTAAAGGAGGGAAGAGACCCACAAGCACAACAATGTTTGTGGCAGCCTTTTTTTTAGTGGAAAGAAACTGGAAACTGAATATATGCCCATCTGTTGGAGAATGGCTGAATACGTTATGGCATATGAATGTTATGGAATATTATTGCTCTATAAGAAATAATCAGCAAGATGATTTTAGAGAAGCCTGGAGGGACTTATGTGAACTGATGCTAAGTGAAATGAGGAGGACCAGGAGATCACTATATACAGCAACAAGAAGAGTATATAATAATAAATTCTGATAGACGTGGCTCTTTCCAACAATGAGATGATAGAGGCCAGTTCCAATGATCTTGTGATGAAAAGAGCCATTTACACCCAGAGAGAGGACTGTAAGAACTGAGTGTGGATCACAACATAGCATTTTCACAATTTTTGTTGTTGTTTGCTTGCATTTTGTTTTCTTTCCCATTTTTCTCTTTTTTGATCTGATTTTTCTTGTGCAGCAAGATAATTGTATAAATATGGAAAATATTTGGAACATAAGATTTTTATAGGAGCCAATGTTGAAAAATTATTCAAGCATATGTTTTTGAAAATAAAAAGCTTTAATTTTTTTTATTAAAAAAGCTTTAATTTTTTTATTAAGGAGCCCTATGGAATTTCTTTTGATACAATATATTGCTATTACTTAAACAAGAGCAAAAACAGAGAAAGAAAACTATATATCAATTTCACTTATGAATATTGATGTGAAAATTGTAAATAAAATGCTAAGAAGGAGATTATAACAAAAAGGAAATTAGAGCAATTTATCACAAAGGGTTGTATGTTATGTGCATGTGTGTGTGTGTATATGTGTGTGTGTGTATATGCATTTATGTATGTCCCACATTGTGAGTAGGTGGAATTTATATAAGGAGTTCAGGATTGGTTCAATATTAGGAAAACTATTTGTATAATTGACTATTATCAATAACAAAAACAATAAAATCATATGATCCTCTCAGTACATATAGAAAAAGCTTTTGAAAAAACACATCACTCATACCTATTAAAACCACTGGAAAACATAGGAATAAATGAAGATTTCCTTTAAATAAGTAGTATTTATTTAAAACCATCAGCAATCATTATCTATAATGGGGATAAACTAGAAACACTTCCAGGAATATCAGGAGTGAAGTAAGGATACCAATTGTCACCACTATTATTCAATATTGTTCTAGAAATACCACCTATATAGTATATGTAATAAAAGACAAAAAAAAAAAAAAAAAGTCAAGGAATTAGAACAGGCAATGAGAAAACAAAACTATATATACTAAGAGAACCTCAGGAAATCAACTAATAAATTATTGAAGCAATTAGCAACTTAAGCAAAGTTGCAGGATACAAAATAAATACATATAAACATTAGTATTTTTATATATTAAAAAGTCCAGCAGCAAAAAAATAAAGAAATTTCATTTAAAATAACTGCAGTGAATGTAAAATACTTGGGAGTCTATTTACCAAGACAAACCCAGTGATTTAAACACAATAACAAAATTTCACAAAATATAAAGTCAAATCTAAACAGCTAGAAAATATTAATTGTTCATGAATAGACCAAGAAAACATAATAAAAATGACAATGTTACCTAAATTAATTTACTTATTCAGTACCACACCAATAAAATTACAAAAAAATTCATAGAGCAAGAAAAAATAATATTCACTTGTTATGGGTCAGAACTCTGAAGTTGAAACAAAGGATTCTTACAAGCTGCTAAGTGAATGGAATTGATAGAGACAATGGTTATTTAGTATAGTGCTTAACAGTTCTCTAGTTCAGTACATGCACTTAGTACCTAATATAGTTCCGCAAGATTGACACTTATGATAAGAGAGCATATAAACTCAGACAAACTCAGTCAGAATCAGAAGGAGGGAAGACAGAGACTATGGTGGTGGTGGTGATGGTGGTGGTGGTGGTGGTGTCCTCCTGCCTCCCCCACAGAAGTCAAGATACATTCAGGAGGACTTCTAGAAAGCTGGCCCAGGCCCCAGGCAAGGAGATAATTAAGAATTTGGACTTCAACCCCTGGCTACTTCTGTGGTGACTACTGAACTGAAATGAAGGCTGTTTCCAGAGACCCCAAGAAAACCAAAACAGAACATTATATTCAGTGGAAGAACAAAATCTCAATAATATCAAGGGAATAATAGGGAAGATAAGGCAAGCAGTACCCGATCACAAGGTGTTTTATAAAGCAGTAATTATCCAAGCAATCTGGCACTAGACAATAAATAGGTGGATCCATAAAATAGATTAAGTAAACATATAGTAGTATATTTCCACAGTAATTTAGTATTTGACAAACACTTTACACAAGATTTTGGGTAAGAAACAACTGTTTGACAAAAACTGCTGAGAAAATTGAGAAGCAGGACAAAAACTAGGTATAGAGAACAACATTTCACACTATATACTGAGATAAAGTAAAAATGTGCACAATTTAGATTTAATGGATGATGTTGTAAGCAAATTAGAGGTGTGTGGAATAGTTTATCTGCCAAATTTATGGATAAGAAAAGAATTTATAACTAAACAAAAATAAGGACTACTATAGAATTTTAGATAAACAAAACCATTGTAATCAAGATTAGAAACAAAATAAGAAAGGTACAGAAAGTTTCTCTGATAAAGGCTTCATTTTTCAAATGTAGAGAGAACTTGGTCAAATTCATAAGAGTTATTTCTCAATCGATAAATGGACAATTGATATATAGACACTGTTGTCAGAAGAAGTCAAAGCTCTGTACAATCATATAAAATGCTCTAAATCACTACTAATTAGAAAAATGAAAATTTAAGCAATTCTGAACAATATCACAGAAAAGGAAAGTGACAAATATCAGAAAGGTTATGGAAAAATAGACACAAAGTCACTTTTGGTGTAATTGTGAACGGATCTAGCCATTTTGGAGAGCAATTTGGAACTATGCTGGAAGAGCTATAAAGTTATGTATACCCTTTGAATCAGCAATACAACTCCTAGGTAAATATCTCAAAAAACATCAAAGAAAAAGAGAAAAAACCTATATATACATAATCATAGCAATTTTGTGGTAGCAAAGAATTAGAAATTGAGGGGATGCCCATCCACTGGGGAATGATAGAACAAATTGTCATATATGATTGTGATGGGATACTATTGTGCTATAAGAAATGATGAATAGGATGCTTTCAGAAAATCTGGGAAGACACAAACTTATGCAAAGTGAAATGAACAAAACTAGAACAATATTTTAAATAGTAACAGCAATACTGTGTTATGATCAGCTGTGGTTATCTATTCTCAGCAATAAAATGATCCAAGACATTTCTAAAAGACTCATGATTTAAAAAGAAAAATGCTATCCATACCTTGAAAAAGAACTGATGGAGTCTGAATGCAAATGGAAGAAGGCTTTTTAAAAATTTTTATTATTATTCTCGATTATGGAGAAGTTCATCTGTGTTTTCTTTCACAATATGAGTAATATGGAAAGTGCTTACCTTTTTAAGGAGGAGGGATGGAAAGGAAGAAAAGAATTTGGAAATAGAAAATTTTAAATGAATGTTTAAATGTTTTGTTTCCCTATATTAAAAAAATAAAGGGAGAATGAAATAAAGAAATGCCAGTTTGGGGGTTCTAATCTTTAGCAACCCTAAGTTAGAGAACTTGATACTCGGTCTTCTGGAGAGAGGGAAGTTATTAGGTTCTTGGAGGAAAACATCCCAGAATCCAGTCTTCTGGTGTGGGAGAAAAGGTGTGGGAATGTTCTTGGGCAGCACCAGCCTCTTAATGAGAAGATTATCACATATATTTCCCTGAGAAATGGAAATTCAGCAAGAGACTATAATGTGCTGCAAAATAGAAAAAAACAAAAAACAAAAAACAAAACAGGCTTTACCTTCTTTTATTTGTCATGCATTATTTGGATTGTCTAGTCAGTCTAATCAGAAGGATGCTGCCTCTATAAAACTTCAAATTACCTTTATGTGGAGAAGGTTCAAGTCTTTAGTTTAGTATCATAAGGTTTTTGTAGTAAAACTGGAATTCACTAGAATTTCAGTGGAGTGTTCATTTAATATTCCCAAATTCATTTCCCTTTCAAAGGGAATTAAAGCCATAATATGGTGCTGTGAAGGAGTATACAGTCATGGGAGAAGGTGGAATGGAGATGAAGTGAACTATCTCTTGTATTATGAGCTCTTTATGCATTTTGTATAAGGAAAAATAAAAACTATTCTATATCTGACTTGTACATTAATGGCCTAAACACTTGCATTGGAAATAAAGGTTCTTTTATGCACATCTGTGGAGAATTAAATAAGAAATATAATCTGAGATTTCCCACAGGCAATTCTGGGCAAGACCCAATAAGTCAGAGATAATAATTTGGGGACAAGGAGAGCCACCAAGATCTGACCCTGTCCATGTAAACCCTGAGTTTGAGAGACCAGCCCTTGAACCAGATAATAAACTATGATGTATGATAAATGAATTAGAGAGATATAAAGTCATGAACTATGTGAAGAAGTCTGGGGGGGTAGAATTAACTATTGTTAATGTCATGATTAATATGTTTTAGAATTATTACAAATCTATCTTCTCTACACCACCATTAGCTTGTCAAAAAAAAAAAAAGTATATTGCTTAGAGGTCATTGAACTCTAATGACTTTTAAATCCACATTCTATTATCTAGTTCCTGAGTCATATTCTAATAATAAATTATGGAAAACCATAGAAAGAAGTTCAGTAACTCAAGAAAGTTAACATTTGATTTTTAACATTTTAAGGAACATAAAAATTAATTGTTCTACAAATATTACAAAGTGATTTTGTAATGACCAGTGAGATATTTTTCTTCTGTCTTAACTATTAACTACTATGGCTTATGCTAAAGGCTGAGCTATTATCTCAGTTAGATGGTACAAGTGCTATCTCTAATATAAGGGAAAAGCAATTACAGTGCTTTTAATTGAAATTTCAGCCTAAAACAAAATCAATACTTTGGTTCCAAACTGGGACAGCTAGAGCAGAAGGAAGAAATAAGAAGGCTATGGGGATAGGAGGTAGCAAGAAAAAACAGTATTTGTCAAATGCAAAATAACAAATTTGCTAAAGCCATCTTATTTTCAATCTCCTAAGAGGTTATTAAAAGCAACATATCATAAAAAACTACTTTTATGAGTATTTGACTGTGTCCTTTTATATGACATCCATTTCTAATCTAAGCACAGGCCAGTCAGAAAGAAATGAGAATGAAAATGAGATGGGAAAAGAAAAAAATAAAATAAAGCTTTTTAATAACTACTGGAACTCCTGAAACTGGTATTCTGAAGTGGTCTCATTGAATGGCACTGGTAACTGAATTTTATACTCCAGAAGAATGAGGGTCACACTTTTTATATTTTTCTACTTGCATTTTTGATGATAAAAATATCTTTTCAAACTAAATCTAACATATTTTCTCTTCCCAAAGTCACACATATACAGAGAATAAAGTAAGATGGATTAGAAAGAACTGTGCAATCAATACAAAACCTAAACTACTTCAGATCATGGGTTATGGAATCCCATTCTTAAAGGTTTCTATCAAAGAGCTCTTGAAATTTCTTAACATCTATTTGAATTTTATTAACCATTACAATTAAAAAGTCTTCCTTTAAATCTTATCTCAATTCTTCAGTGTATAATTGAAATAATTTCTTATATTATTCCATTATTGACATAATCATATGTTTTAATTAGAGAGAGTCAGGAAAATTCATATCACGGTGGCTTTGAGATTATGGAAATATTAATTTGGACCACTGTTATTTACCACTACCACAAATGCACTTCTTTGGTCATTCACAAAGTGAATTTACTAACAAACATTAAGTTGGTAATTAAGTAGAAGCTCATATCTTAAGAGTAATAAAATCATTCAAAGTTACCTTTTGTAGAATCATCTTCTATTGGCTGCTTGAACAGGGTAATATCCTTAAAAGTACACAGAAATAAGACAACCTTTTCATGTTCATTTCTTATTGGTGCTATTTGCATATAGAACCAAACAGGAGTTCCTGTAACAAAAATAAAGATTATAAATGATAGGTAAAATAGAATAGGTAAAAAGACTATTAAACTGATGGAGAGATATGGAAAAATAAGATACATACAAACATAGATAGATATATACATAGATAGATAGATAGACAGATAGATGAATAGATGTGGTTGATAGATATGTATAAATGTAGCTACATAGAGAGAAATAGATAATATATCCTTTCCCAAATGCTGGTGATTGTTTTCTTCATTTTTTTCCTTAAAGGAAAAAAAACTATTAAAATAATATTTTGATTGTTTTAAAGAAATCATAATTATTTATTCTTTGTGGATCAAATTTATATTTGACCAGCAATCAAGAAGCATTTATTAAGTATATATATGTTCCACATATTGAGAAAAGGGTCTCACATGGGATTAAGCAGGCTATATAATAACTCATTCATGTTTCAAATAAGAAACAACCAAGTTCAAGGCTTAAACAATGAAGGCTATTCTAGTACCATATTAAAAATCATTATAATATTATTGGTTGAAATACTTATTTCTGCTTTTTAAATAAAAGTAATATTATTCCTCTAATAAGTAACATTTATTTCCTTTGGCATTTGTCTCATTTCTGGCTTCTCTCTGCCTACTTCACTCTACTCATATTATACTTATTTCTGATTTCCTCTTCTAGCACATAGTTTATGCTAGGTTAGTTAGTTCTAAGTCTAAGGAAAGTCAGTCAAGGAAAGGAGTAGGTATGAAAATGAGGAAAAATCTTTCACAAAGAAAAATCAAGAAGGACAGTGAAAATGAGAAAGGGATTCAGTAACTTCCAAAAAAATTGTCTGAAGACAGATTGGTATGGATAAAATGCAGGGAAAATAATGGTGCTAAAGCAGTAGATAGGCTGGACTAGAACCTTTTTAAAGAAGGTAATTAGAAGTTAATGTAAAAAGCCAAAGGATTCCAAGGAAAAGCTTTGAAACAGCAGTGATATGGCTAAAGAAAAAAATGAAGTAAATTGTTTTTGTTTACACATCTTGAATGCACATGGTATTTAAAAAAAAAATTTCTAAAGAGCCAAAGGAAAGAGATGCATGAGATTTTTATGATCCAAACATGAGATGAATGAGGACTAAGCCATATGTTTGGTTGTAAGGGGAATTGAGGAAATAGAGGAAAAGAGGAGAGAGTAAACTGTTTTGAAAAGAGTTTCAATATAAATCCAAGTACCTTGGAAATCTAGTTTTCAAAGAGAGAATGCAGAAGATAACACTACTGGGGAAAAGCTTCAGGAAATAAATGGGATTGAACTTTACATCATATTTAATTTGATTTGATAGCAAGATATACAAATATCTGTCCTTTAGATAAGAAATAGGAGGAAAGGAAGATCCACAGTAGATATGGAAAGCCTTCCAAATAAAACTGAATGATAAAACAATGGTATGGGTGAGATACAGCAAGGAAAATGAAAAAAAACATAGTCATAGTCTATGGTAGGGGTAGAGCTAGTAATGAGAAGAGACCTTCATAAAGATTCCTCCCTGTCTTCTGAACACAAAAGTTAGATCTGCCTCCTTAAAGCTTGTAAGAGAGGATTCAAATCAGGATGTAAAGAAATTGTGTACCTCTATCAATTCCCATTTTGTCATCAATTTCATCATCTATTTAAACATATACCTCTCTCCTATTCTTTGAGAGTCATCTTTAACACCTAATAATAGCTAAAAAATCCCCTCTTTTTCATCTGAGTCCTTTATCTCTCTCACACCTAGTCTATGACTTTTATCATGCCAATCCAAGAAAAAAGGTATCTTTAATTTTTGATAGTTTCACTTATTACTTTCCTTTTCAAATAAGATAGCACACATGGAGTATCTGATATCTCACCACTTTGTATTTTAGCATTGCTTATTTATGTTTTATTTGTTTTTTTTTGTTGTTGTTTTTTTTTTTTTTTTTACTGCATCTAGTAAAACAAGTTTGTATCGCATCTGTGATTTCATTAATATTGTACACTGGCAGAGAGATGGCATCATGGTTAGAGTGCCACCCTGAGGTCTGAAAGACTTCAGTTCAAATCTGGCCTCAGAGACTGGGTATGTGATTCTGCACAAGTTACTAAATCTGTTTCATTGTTTCCTCATATGTAAAATGAAGGTAACAACCTACCTTCTAGAACTGTTGTGAGAATTCAGTAAGATAATATTAGTAAAGTATTTTGCAAGTCTTAAAATATTCTACAAATGGTAATTATCATTGCAATATTAAACATTAATATTATAAAGGAAGTCCTGATGAATTTTTTTTCTGTCAAAAAACATCAACATCTGTTCTGGAATTTAGAGACTTAGAAAACTGCATGGGGCACTGAGAGGTATAAGTTGTAGATAATCACATAACAGGTTTATATCAGAGGCATAAATCAAATCCAAGACTTGAGTCTGAAATCAGCTCTGTTCAATATGTTAACTCTCTAAAATGTTATGTTTCATATAGTTATGAATATGTGGGTACTTTATCAGATTTAATCTGTAAGTATATTTTGATATTCAATAATTTACTCTTCTTGTGAAAACCAAGTTTAATATCCTCAAAACAAAAACTAATATCAAAATGAGAGATTTTATACAAACTTTAACAACTGACTTAACTGACTTTCTCTAATGAATGTACTCTTTTGTATTTGACCACTTGATCTTTCCAAGGTTAGCTATTACACTGAGTAGAGAGGATTAGCTGCCCAAATGTCCCAGCTAATAACTAACTTCCCTACTACTAAAAATCACATCACAACCACAAAAGCCAGAGTAGTGTCCTGCTAATTTATTCTTTAGATGTAGAGTACTGAATTATAGAATTATGAACTTGGAGACAGAAATAACTGGGTTTGAATCCTAACTTAAATCTCCTATGTTCTATTTGACCCTGACTCAGAAACAGGAAGTTTGGTGTTAAAATCTCACCTCAGACATTGATCTGGGTGAATATGACCCTGAATATGACTCCTCTCTGTCTCAGTTTCCTCATCTGTAAAACCAAGATAAAAATAGCACCCCTTTAACAGTGTTGTGAGGATCAAATGAGATAATATTGGTAAAGGTCTTTGAAAGCTTTAAAATATTACATATATTATATCAACAACAACAACTAATGGCTATTTCTTTGACCTCTTATTGGGATAAACAGGCTACTTATGCCACTTTTCTGTGAGATGTTCTAAATTAATTACTAATAGCAACAAGTTACTTTCCCATCCTGAACTTCATTTTGCTCATCTACAAAATAAAGGGTTGGAAAAATGTTTTCTAAAATCCTTTCCAGCTGAAAAATCATATGATCCCATGAGTCAAAATTTGGATAGCTGAAACATTGAGATTCCTGCTACCAAAAGTGAAAATATGTGTGGAATTAGGGGCGATTTCTGAAATGCTGTTTTCTAAAGCTTACCAGTTGGTAAGTTGAAGCTAACATGACTTCTATCACAGGAACACTTCTATCACAAGACACACAGGAGAGATTAGTTGCCTTCACACGATGGGTATGATAGGTACCTAGGACAGCAACCCCAACACTATATAAATAGTATGTTTACTATTTTTGTACTATAATAATTAGATATTATATCAACAATATTTAATATGCAATCATACATAAGATATTCTAGGTAATTAAAGAGAAAAAATGAAGTCTTTGTATTTTCACCCATATTCCTCAAATCAGAAAACTAGGTTTGAGTATGAAGCTCTTTGAGGAGTGATTCACCTCTGAGAATTGTGGCCTATGCCTATGATCCCTACTACTGAGGAAGCTGAGGATAGTGAACAGTTTGATGTCTGGAGGTCTGAGATGCAGTAGGACTAAAGTAAACTATGTATCCTCATCAAGAAGAATATGATGAGCATCCAGAAGAGGTGGTCACCAGATTCTCTAAAAAAGGAATGATCAGGTTTTGAAAGGAGCAGGTCAAAGTTTTTGTGCCAGTCAACAGTAGGATTGGGACCAAAAGTATCAATGCACTTCTAGCATGGGTGAAATAAAAACAACCAGGGTAAAGGAGGTGAGAAGTTAAAAGAATGAATGATGAAAAACTCAGGGGAAATTGAATTTAAGGGAAATTAATAAGAATGCTGTTCAATTTGCTAAGATGCAGACAAATCAAAGAATCAAACTTTGAGAAATTTTCATTTATGCTTAAATAGTATCCCCCTGCCTATGTCATTAAAAGTCTTTCTATCTTTTTTTGCTCGAGTTGTTTTTTTCACTGAAAATTCTATGAATTCTTCTGTCTTAAAAGTATTTAAGTGCAAGGCAGCTAGATAAAGCACCTGAAGTCAAGACAACCTGAATTCAAATATGGCCTCAAGCACTTAATGCTAACTAGCTGTATAACCCAAAGAAGCCAAATTGCCTTGCAAAAAAAGTATTTAAGTGAAGAAAGGCTTAAGTCTATCTTCTAGTCTTTATAATATAAATAGCATAGATATTAATGGCATTTTCATGCAAAAATCTATAATGATTCATAAGTTATTTCTAACAAGATCCAAAAGGCAGCAGGAGAAAATAGTACATTTAGCCATTAACAAAGAAAAAGACAACCTGAGTTATTTCTATTTATATCCATCAGAGAGCAGAAAACTGGTTGTAGAGATTCTCATTGGGGGTTCTTTGACTCTAAAATTCAGTTTATTTTTAATACAAGAAGTTCTATTAATTTTTAGATATAAGTAAAGGACATGACCAAGAATAGCCAAAGATGAGAATAATGCATTGAAAAAAAAAAGGTCATAGTGAATTGCATCATTTTGAAGCTCCTTGTTTTTCATATTTGTTTTGTTTCAAACTTAACATGCTACATCTGAGAAGAGACTAAATGGTGTGTACATTAAAGAAGCCTTTCATATAAACGCAATGCTTGCTTCTGGGGAAAGATGAAAGCATTAGAAAGACTAACCTCTTAGATGAAGCCAAGGACTAGAAGAATAAAAGCATAATTTTCTTGAAATTACAAACTATTGTTATTTATCTTTTATGAAGGATTTAGCTTGATAATTTGACTATTTTAATGCATTATTTTGATTGAATAAATAAAATTCTGATTTTGCTACAAATTAATATTCAATTTTTATTCCATACCCTGCCCTGTGGCTCAACTTTTGTATATGTAAAATGGTTAAGAGCCTATCATGTATGTATATTTTGATCATATATGTTTTCCATGTATTTTTCATAAACCTTACTTCAATACATAAATATTTCTTTTATTTTAAAATAAAAGTGGTTTATCTGTTTTGATAAAGTGCCTTTTGTTCCTTGAAAAATATATGGATTTATGACAAAATACAATTAGTCCAGTCTTTGAGACACAAAGATCCTCATTACTAGAATAAAGACCTACTCTTTGATTTTTTTTTACTCCTAGGAAAATTGGATAGTAGTATTGAAGAAGTTTGATTTTGACAATACTCCATGCCTTATACTAACAAAAGATCTAAATGAATATATGAAATTTATAAAAAAGAGTCATTCACCAATTGATAAAGCTTATAAGACTCTGAGTAGTCATTTCTAAAGGGAAGAAAGTCAAGCTATTATAATGATATAGGAAAACTAACCAAAATCACTAACATAGAATTGCAAAAACATTTCTGAGATTGTACATCACATCGATGATAAAAAGAAAATGACAAATGTTAGAGTGGGTATTGGGAAACAAGAATGCTGAGGCATTGATGATGGTCTAGTGAATGGGTCCAATTATATTGTAAATAATTTGCAATTATATACAAAGGTTATTAAATATTGAAAGCCCTTTGATGCAGCTATATCACTGCCAAGCAAAAATTAGAAACTGAAAGGATACTTATCAATTAAGAAGTACCTGGATAAATTGTGGCATTATGAATGTGATGAAATACTATTGTGCTATAAGAAATGAAATAATAGATGATTTCCACCAAATAAAGAAGAACTAATATGAACTGACAAAGTGAAATAAGCAGAACCATAAAAACAATTTATATTATGCCATTATTATTATGAAAGTGAACACTTTAAGATTTTTATAAAATGATACATTGTAAAATAGACAGAAGAACAAATCATGCAACAATAGTACAATTAAGCCAGACAACTTTAAAATGTATAAGAATTATACTTAATGGAATGATCATCTATGATCCCTGAAGTGTGATGATGAAACAGTATTCACATCCTGTCAGAGGTATGATGGATTTAGGGTACAGGATGAAACATATTTTTAAACATAAACAATAAGGGGATTTTTTTTTTGCTTGACTGTACATATCTATATCATAAGGAAGTTTTCTTGTCTTTCAATGGGGTGGGAGTAAGAAGAGAGAAAAAGTAGATTTTTATTCATTAAAAACAAAATTATTTTACAAATAGAGTTTGAAGAGGCTACAGGTTTAAAATGTTATATATAGATTCAAGTAGAAATTGTGTTGTTAATTTGCTTAGTTGTGTTCCTTTCCAAAAAAATTGCAGCAATCTGGAATTGTTTATAATACAAAAATTTGTAATATAAAAATTGTTTATAATAAATATAAAATATGTCAATAAAACAAACAATCCAACAAAAATAGTGCTATATTTGACTGTTTTTTTCCTTGAGAGGTTAATTTGGAAAAAAGTCAGTGGTAAGGAGAATTTTCAGAGTTGGTTTCAGATAATAAGTAACCTCATTACAATGGAAAAGGATGGCACCTACATTTTATTTTTCATATTATACTAAATTATACTAAAATTACATTAAAAATACAAAAAAGATACAAAATATCTCTCCAATACTAAGACCAGAGGTGAATGTGCAGTAAAAGAAGGCAAAAGAAAACCTATAATATAATTAAACCCATGATAAAAATAAATTCTTTTATTATGGGATTTTAGTATTGCAATTACACTGTATGCAGAGAGTGGTCTTTTTATATATCAATACCATACTTGAGAATGTATAATGTCCTTACTTAAACCTAAAGAATGATTTTATCTTGTTCAAAATCAACTTAAGTGAATCAAGGAGGTATTTTTCAATGCTGAAACTCTATGTTTGTATCAGCAAAATTATTAATAAATATTTATTTAGTATTAGCTTTCTACCTGACACTAAGGTAATGGACTATTTAATGCTGGTCTATATTTCTCCAGGTTCCTAGGTTAAAATGGTATTCTTTAAGCCATTTTCTCCCTTATCAGATTTTGTCAGCCCCTGAAGATGCTAGGGAACAAAACAATTGCTCAAATTCTCCCAATATTAGGAGTTAACTCAAAAACACTATCAATTTTAAAAATTGGTATATTTTGTTGATAGTTCACACTTTATACATATTGTTAATACATACTGTTTTTCTTGTATAGAAGAACTTCAAAGCAGTTTGACTCATAGTTGTCAAAAGTTTGCCTGACTTTCTCAATGGTCTTCTTGTCTGTCAGTTCCCCATACATAAAACTGGAAAATAAAATAAAATAAAATAAAGTCCACTTCAGACTATTTTTTTTCATATACTACATAGTAATATGTTAGTTATAGTTATCTTAATCCATATACAGAACAGACCAAGACATCCATCAAATAAAGTAAAATAATTAAACTTCATTTTATTATATATGATATTTCAAGGCTCTTTTAATACTTATAAAAGTTACCTCTCTTTTCTTATTACAAGAAAAAAAAATGTCATTTGCATACTCATTACCTTCCCCTCTTCCTGTTTTTCCCATTTCTCTCAAAGACACCATCATCCTCCCAGTCACTCAAGCTCAGAACCTAGATTTCATCCTTGAAATCTTCACTTTTTCTCACCCTCTTTCCCCACTATACAATAAGTTGACACATCCTATCAATTTTGCATTCACAACACTCTGGTGCAGATCCTTATTACTTCCTCCTTGGATTATTGAAATGGCCTGCTGTTTGGTATTCTGCCTCAATTCTAGTTCATTCTCCTAATGAAATTGATCTCCCTAAATAACAAATATATACCATGCTTCTATTTAATAAACTCGAGCTGTAATCTATTACCTCCAGGATCAAATATTAAATCATCTCTTTGGCATTTAAAGTCCCTTATAATCTAGCTCCTACTTAAATTTCCCAATTTTCTACATCTTAAAATTGGCAATGACTTCCTTGCAGTTCCTCACATGAGGCTTTATCTCCTGTCTTCACCTAGGCAGCCAGATGGATAGAGTATTGGAATTGGAGTCAGGGAGATGAATTCAAATCTGACCTCATTCACCTATTAGGCAAGTCATTTAACATCTACCTGCATCAGTTTCTTCAACTGGAAAATGGGAATAATAATAACACCCACTTCTTGAGTTGCTGTTAATATTAAATGAAGTAATATTTGTTTGAAGTATTTAGCACATCACCTGGAACATAGTAGATATTTAACACATATCTGTTTCCCCTCTTCCTTGATCCTACACAGTTACGTCATTCTATACCTGGAATTCTCTTCCTTCTCATCTCTATCTCCAGGCTGCCATGGCTCCCTAAAGTTTCCATGAAAATTCCACCTTCTGCAAGAAAGTTTTCCTAAGCTCACTTAATTTTAACTCATTCCCAGTGTAGGTCACATGGAATTTGCCCTCTTGATATCTTGTTTGTTCATAGTTGTTAGGGTTTGGAGAAGAGAGAATTTCTGTATCCCTGGTGTTTAGCACAGTGCCTGACACCTAACAGGTGCTTAATAAATGCTTATTGACTTGATTTCACTTGCTATTAAGTTTATGAGAATTTTCTTAATATAGATACAAGTAAATTTTGTTGAGAGAAAAGGGTAAACTCTAAATTCAGGCATGACTACAAAGAGAACATGTGATACCAAGCACAAATTAAAGGCTAAGTGGGAACACTGAACAAAAGCCTTAACATTTGCTAAATTTCCAAGAGAAGCTCAATAAAGTCTTGATTATTAATATAGTGAGGAGCTAGAATATAGTCTTTTACACTTCACTAAAAATACTTAAATATCTCTCCAATACTAAGACTCTTACTTTTCAAAGTAAAGTTTCTTATTATCAGCAGCACATGGCACCCACACAAATGTACTGAGGTATATTCCAAAATAAAAGGATCTCCTTTCTTAAAGGCAAAGAAGCTAATTTATAAAACTTTGCATATAATAGGAACCTACTATTCTTGAACTTACTTGAATTAAATTAATGTTTATATCTATTGTACAAAATGTAAATTTTCTTTTTATATGAAATATAAACTATGGATAATATCAGCCTAAATTAACTTTTACTTAGCTATTTTTTAAAAGACAAATTAAAAAAAATGTTTCCTACTCTGTGAGGAAGATGGAGAAGAGAAGGGAAAAAGAGAAGATGGAAGGGGGAAAAGAGAAAAGAGAGGCAGATGATTAAGAGAAAGAAGAAGGGAGGAGGAGAAGAGGAAAAGGGAAAAGGAAGGAGAGGAAGGAGAGAAAGAAGAGGAAAAACAAAAAAGTATAGGGAAGGAAGAATGGGAGGAGGAGAAGGAAAGGGGAGCAGGAAAAGAAAGGAGGAGAGAAGGGAGGTAGAAAAGAAGAAAAGGGTGAAAAGAAGGGAAGGAAAAGAGGAAGGAAGAGGAGGAGGAAGAGATAGAAGAAAGAAGAAAGAGGAGGAAGGAGAAAGGAGGGGAAGAAGAGCAAAGAATAAGAGAGAGGTAGGAGAAAGGAGAGCAAGAAGGAATACAAATGAGAAGAGAGGAAAAGGAAGATGGAGGGGGAAAGAGGAGGTAGTAGGAATGATTGTTGGCACAGTGAAGAAGGTAAGATGTTTTGCTGTACATGTTGTATTATTTGTGCATTTCTTGCGGAGTCAATACCTACATGTGAATTTAATTGATGCAGATTGCTTTGTGTTCTAAAACTAAAACTAAAAACCAACTAAAGAAAGTTAGAAGGATGGTGATCCACTGAAAAGAATGAAGTCATTAAAAGGATGGAATAAATTCTTCAATAGGAAAAAAAAAAGCAGAGTAATCTGAAGAGGCAGAAAAGCATCGAAAGTAGCAAAGGAGTTGTGCTGTTTAGGAATTTAACACAATTGACTCTTTCCAAAAATGAGATGACTGAAACCAGTTCCAATGATCTTGTGACAAAAAGAGTTATCTACACCCAGAGAGAGCACGGTGGGAACTAAATATGGATCACAACATAACATTCTCACTCTTTTTGTTGTTGTTCACTTGCATTTCATTTTCTTACTTTCCTTTTTGATCTGATTTTTTTTTTGTGCAGCAAGAGAATTGTATAAATATGTTTATATATATTGGATCTAACATATATTTTAACATGTTAACATATATTGGATTGCTTGCCAGCTAGGGAAGGAGATGGGGAAAAGGAGGGGGGAAAAAATCTGAATCACAAGGCTATGCAAAGGTCAATGTTGAAAAATTATCCATGCATATGTTTTGAAAATAAAAAGCTTTAAAAAAAAAAAAAAAGAATTTAGCACAGAGAAGAAAACATATGAATGTTTCACTTCTGGAGCAATGTACCAGATTCAAGGCTCTTGTCAAAGAGATACACTTGGAATGTCTGATGTGATAGTAATTCCCTGTGTATAGAAATGTTATAAAGATATATAGGTGCTCCCAGAAGAACATATACGAGAAAAAGAGATAAACCATGATATTTAAATACTTCCTATTCAGTGATACAGAAGTATTCCTGTGCCAAATTTATATGAACAATAAGGAAATATGCTGTTTTTTCTCAGACATATATCTGATTCATGGCAAAAAGAGCCCTGAGAATTATCAAAACTTAAGATCTACCCCCATTTCTGATAATATGTGCAATAAAATATGATTTATGCTAAAATGTATCTCTGGGCATTAAAATCCCTGGTAAAGAAATTGAAAATCACAAAGCAAAAGATGAAGATTGTCATCACTTGGTATAATTTAATGAAGAAAGATTAATTAGGGTGAATCATTAGTAAATATTGTCAGAGAACAGGATTTGGATTTCTGATCCAGAAATTAAGATAAAATAATGAAAGGTTTTTGACTAGATAATGTAAAATATCTATCTAACTAAAACCAGAAAAATATATTTGATCAGAAATCTTATAGAGAAGAAGTGTCAATCAGGCATTTATTAAATACCTACTACATGCCAGGTATTATGCAAAACACTGAAGATACAAAGAAAGGTAAAAGGCAGTCCTTTCTCTCATGGAGCTTTCAACACAATGGGGAAGATAATATGTCATCAACTATGTACAAACACAATATAAACAGGATAATCAGCAGGAGGAAGATATCAACATTAAGAAATAATAGCAAAGATTTAGCACAGAAGGTGATTTTTAAACTGAAAATTAAAGAAAAGAAAGAAAATTGTCCAGTTAAATAGCTATACTAGCTATCACCAGGAGTAGTCATTATTATATAAGAACAATGATGGAGACACTCAGCAATTTATAGATGCCCATATCCAGGTAAGGAGCAATAATTAAACTTATTTTTCTATACATCTATGCAGAAAACCATGATTTTTTAAAAAAATCTTATGAGCTTAAAATCTTAAAATAAATTTACAATGTAAGGAGTTAAATTAGGCAGCTAATTGGTAAGAGTGAATAGTTTCACACCCTCTATTCCCAATCAGGAAGACCAGAGATAAAATTTGGCTGACACTAGCCAAGTGATCCTGAACAAGTACTTTAAATATGCTTGCCTCAGTTTGCTCATCTGCAAAATAAACTGGAGAGGGAGATGGCAAACCACTCCACTATATTTGCCAAGAAAACTTCAAATCAGGTTACAAAAAGTCAAACACAACTGAAATGACTGTACTACAACAAATGAGTTAAACACAATCTTATAAATATAACTAAGATGATAGTAGGACTGTACATTATCCATGAACAGATCTTTTTCAAAACAAACAGATTAGATAAAATGTAATATGGTGGTGATGGTGGTGTGGTAGTGCTGGTGGTAACTTGGGAGTATTGTAATAGAAAGCACATATGGAGAAAGTTAAACTGGAGCAAGATTCCAGTAGAGATTGCCCAATTAGTAAGATAAACTCAATAGAAAGTTCCATCTAGAAGACTACAAAACTGGCATAGAAATAAGATGCAATAGTGATGGAGCACTTCAAATGTGACAGAGGCTTCTTTGTGCTAACAAAGTTTGCTTAGGGACAATTATCTCCTTCAAGAGAAAATTATTCTAAATAATAAACAGGAATACCTTACTTCTTGAGGTAAAGATGATCCTCAAAATGCCAATGATAGTTGAATTTATAACCAAGTCTCAGGAGAAGGCATTTCAAAGAGTCTAGGGGAAAGACAGTTAGGATATTGTAATATAAGATTCTTTATAAACAAAAATTGGATCAAGGCAGTAGTATGTTCTTTCTTTTTTCCTGAGGCATTTGGGGTTAAGTGACTTGCCCAAGGTCACACAGCTAGGAAGTATTAAGTGTCTGAGGCCAAATTTGAACTCAAGTCCTCCTGACTTCAGGACTGTTGCTCTATCCACTGACCTACCTATCTGCCCCAAAACAGTAGTGTGAAAAAGCTACAGGCATATTTTTTACTGGGTCTGTATACCAAAAAGATCATAAAAAAGGAAGAGGACTCACAAATACCAAAAAAATGTTTATAGCAATTATCTCTGTAATAACAAGTTACTGAAAATTGAGTGGTTGCCCCTTAATTGGGGAAAGGCTGAATACATTATATGAATAGAATGGAATATGATTGTTGTTTAAGATGTGATAAGAAGGATGATCTCAAAACAACCTGTAGAAATTTACATGAAGTTGTGCTAAGTAAAGGGAATAGGATTAAGAGATTACTGTAAACAGCAAGCCAAGATTATGTGATGATCAACTAAAATGGGCTTGGCTCTTTTCAACAATGAGGTAATTCAGGGCGATTCCAATAGATGAAATGAAGAGAACCATCCAGATGCAGAAAGAGGATTGTAAGGACTGACTGTGGATCACAACATGTTGGCAGGAAGTCTCTTACTGATGGTTTTAAATAGATGTTACTATTTTAAGGAAAAGTCCATTTATTCCTATGCTTACAAGTGTTTTTATTAGGAATGGATGTTGGATTTTATCAAATGCTTTTTCTGCATCTATTGAGATGATCATATGTTTTTTGTTAATTTAGATATTGATATAATCAATTATGTTAATAATTTTCCTAATATTGAAACAGCCCTGCATTCCTGGTATAAATCCTGCTTGGTCATGGTGTATTATCCTGGGAATGATTTTCTATAATCTTTTTGCTAGTATTTTATTGAAGATTTTTGCATCAATGTTCATTAGGAAGATTGGTGTATAATTTTCTTTCTCTGTTTTCCTTCTACCTGATTTAGGTATCAGTACCATGTCTGTGTCATAAAAGAAATTTGGTAGGACTCCTTCAATCACCCCCTTTTTTTCAAACAGTTTATATAGCATTGGAGTTAATTGTTCTTTAAATGTTTGGTAGAATTTGCATGTAAATATATCTAGTCCTGGGGACTTTTTCTTAGGGAGTTGATTAATAGGTTATTCTATTTCTTTTTTCTAAAATGGGACTATTTAACCAATTTACTTCTTCCTTTGGTAATCTGGGCAATCTATGTTTTTGAAGGTATTCATCCATTTCATTTAAGTTATAAAATTTATTGGCATAAAGTTGGGCAAAGTACCTCCTAATTATTGCTCTAATTTCCTGTTCATTAGTGGCAAGTTCTCTCCCTTTTCATTTTTAAGATTAACAATTTTGTTTTCCTCTTTCATTTTTCTAATCAAATTTACCAAGGGTTTATCTATTTTGTTGTTTTTTTCATAGAACCAAGAAGCATAGTAGATTCTGCTCCAGCCTTTTACTTTTACTCTGTATGTATCTCTCTGCTTCAAGTGTGTTTCCTGCAAACAATATATTGTAGGATTCTAGCTTTTAATTCAGCCTGCTATCCATCTCCACTTTATCAGGGAGTTTATGCCATTCATATTTATGGTTAAATTATTAATTCTGTATTTCCTGCCATCTTATTAAACTCAATTATGCTTTTCTCTTTCCTTTACCCTTTACCACCCTCCCCAGTATTAAACGTATGAGCTCCACTTTCCTCACACAGCCCTCCCTCTTTATGATCCCTCCCCCCACCCTGAGAGTCCCTTCACTTTTCTTAAACCTTTCCCTTACAATTTCTGTATTCCTTTCTATTTAGCCTTATCCTTCCCTTTTCACTTTTCCCCTCCAATTTTTCAATGATATGGGAAAAGTTTCTCTGTAAACACAATATGTCTAATATTTTTTCTTTGAGCCAATTCTGATGAGAGTAAGATTCACACTATGTTTACCCCCTTCCCTTCTTTTCCTCAGATATAATAGGTTTCCTTTGCTTCTTTGTGAGATGTAATACCTCCACTTTTCCCTTTTTCTGGTACAATTTTCTTTCCACCTCTAGATCCTTTTTCAGATTATAACAGTAAAAACAAAATATATTTGTACTCTTTATGTATACTCATAACAGAAATATAGTTCTCAAGAGTTCTTTTTACCTTTTTATGCTTCTCTTGAGTCCTATATTTGGAGGTCAAACTTTTTTGCTTAGTTCTTGTTTTTTCATCAATAATAAACGGAATTCATCTATTTCATTGAATGTCCATCTTCTTCCCTGGAAGAAAATACTATGTTTGGCTGGGTAAGTTATTCTTGGCTGCATACCAAGTTCCTTAGCCTTTCAGAATATCAAATTCCAGGCCCTTTGATCTTTTAATGTGGACTCTTGCTAGATCCTGAGTAATTCTTATTGTGACTCCTCTGTATTTTAATTGTTTTTTTTTTCTGGCTGCTTGTAATATTTTTCATTGGTCTGATAGTTCTGGAATTTAGCTACAAAATTTCTTGGAGTTTTGATTTTGGAATCTCTTTCAGTAGGCGATTGATGAATTTTTTCAATGTCTATTTAACATTCTGCTTTTTTAACATCTGGGAAGTTCTCTTTGATGATTTCCTGAAAAACCATCTAGGCTTTTTTTTTTTCTTCATGATTCAGGGTGTTCAATAATCCTTAGATTATCTCTCCTAGATCTATTTTCCAGGCCTATTGTTTTCCCAAGTTGGTATTTAACATTTTTCTTTTTTTTTTTTTTTTTGTTTGTTTTTGTTTTGTTTTGTTTTGTTTGACTGATTCTTGGTGTCTCCTCGAGTCATTCATTTCCATTTGTTCAATTCTGATTTTTAATGAATTATTTTCTTCATTTAGTAATTCATTTATTTCTTTTTGTAATAAGTTGTTTGGTTCTATGGAATTTTTACCACTTCACCAGTTTTATTTTTTAAGGAGTTATTTTCTTTTTCCAGTTCAATAATTCTGTTTTTCTGATTTCTTTATCCACTCTATCTTTTAATGAGTTACATGTCTTATCCAGACTCTCTTGCAAAGCTTCCCTTTCCTTTCCCCATTTTTCTTCTAGCTCTTTTTTAAGAATCTTTTTAATTTCTTCTGTGAAAGCCTTGTGTGATGGGGACCAGGTTATATCACCATTTGGGGCTTCATCTGGAGACAATCTGCTTTTAGTCTTCTCAGGACTTGAAGTCTGCTCTCTTTCAGTATAGAAGTTATCTATAGTTAGAACCTGCTATGCCTTTTTTACTCATTTTAACAAACAAACAAACAAAAAGCTGCAGTCTGCTTTTGGGACAATGTAGGGTTACTGAGCTTCCTCAATAGACAACAGAAAAGTAGCAGTGAAGTGGTAGTGGGATAGAAATAGCTGCACTGCACTGATTCCAGCATCTGCACTGAGATTGTGCTGAGTCTCTCCTGGTGCTGGGTGGGTGTGGCCAGGTCCAGAGAGAATTGCTAGCATTTTGGTATATAGTCTTTACCCCCTATGTTTATAGGTTCTCTACTGGCTTGCTGCCAGAGCAGAGTAGTCAATGCTGTGGTAAAGTTCTCCCCACAAATTTTCAGCCTGTGAAGACCACACCCCACACCCCTCCAATATGCTCAGTGTGAGCTGTTTCCCATGCTCTCACTGCCTATGTGCCTGAGTTTCTTCCTGGCCTAGCCCTCTTCTATCCCCACATTCAAGAAAAAATAGATCTTTTCTGGCTAACTTCAAGATTATCTTCTATTGGTAATGTGTTGTACTCCTAATATTCATGAATTTTGACAGTCAAGCACTAATTCCAAGGCTGAGTTTCATAAAAAACAGTCTGAGGATAAAGGAGAGCTTAGATTGATGCATGTGCCCGCTCCACCATCTTTGCTCCTCTTCTATTGTTATATATGCTTTCTTGGAAATGAAATTTTTTAAAATATATTTTCATCCCTCCCTGATATTCTATTGGGCACATAAAAATATTTTATTTTGTTTTTCTCTTCTGTCTTTTTATTCTGTTTTTTCTTATTTTTGTATTTAGTTCAATAAAAATGTTTTAAAAACTCAAAAAATTGAAAGAAATATGATATCAATTATAAATGTGAAATCATGTAAAACATCTTTCCATATTAGCCATATTGTCAAAAGAGCTAGAAAAATAAAATTTAAAAGATTATGCTTCAGTCTCTACTTACACTTCATCAGTTCTATCTTTCTTCATCTTTCAGTCCTTCAGAATAGTCTTGGATTATTGTGTTTTTGAGTGATATCTATTGCTAAGTCATTCACAGTTACATCATATAATATTGTTAGTACTACATATACTCTCCTTGTCTGCTCACTTTGCATCAATTCAGATAAATTAAATACATTATTTTTTAAAAATGTGTTAGAATCACAGAGAAAAGGAAGTAGTGATTTTTATAATCCAATTCATTAAGAACAATTCAAACTATCATGCCATATTAACCTTATTTCCTTTTTAGATAGACATACTTTAAGTCTATCTAACTGAGGCAGTGAGATTGTCCAATGGATAGAGTATTGGAATTGAAGTGAGGAAGACTCAATTTCCTGTGTTCAAATCTTGCCTCAGACATTTACTGGACAAGTCAGTTATACCTCTTTGCCTCAGTTTCCTCTTCTGCAAAATGAACTGGAAAAGGAAATGGCAAACTACTTCAATATCTTTGCCAAGAAAACCTCAAATGAGGTCATGAAGAGTTAGATGCAATCGAAATGACTGAACAATAACAAACTGGTAGATCCCAGCAATGCCATATACATAAAAAAGTGGACTATATAAATGCGTGATAAAATCTCTAACAATATATTTGTAAACAAAATGAAGAAGTGTAGACTAATTTCAGAGATGGTCAGTTACTCACATGCAAAATATGATTATTAATGCCTTAATGGCAATCTGGAAGATAAAATCTAGTGGAGTATCACATCATTCCATCATGGTCTCTAGAGCATTCAACTTCTTATCAATGATTTGGATTAAAACATGGATAATCAGGATTAATTCAGAAATGAGAAGAAATATCCAGACAACAGAGATTGGCTCCAAAAAGAGCCAGAGAAGCTAAAACAATAAGCCACATCTAGTAAGATGGCATCATATAAGTATGATAAATCCTAACTTTGCATTAAGAAAATCAATTTAGCAAGTATATGATGGTTAGATGATAATGAATGAACTTGTTTTATTGGGATGCAATTTAATGTGACTAAACAGAATTATTCCCTGTCATATAAGACTGCATTGATAGAAGTTTGGTGTCCTGAATAAGAGAATGTTTTTTCAATATTTTGCCCTGATTAGATTAATTCAAAACACTCTATTTAACTATGGACATCTCATTTCAAGAAGTATATTTACAAACTGGAGCACATTCAGACACAGTAAACCATGATGAAAGGGCCAGAAACCAAGTTGACATAGTACAGAGAATGCCAAACATGACAACTACCTTCAGATATATAAAGGAAAGTTGTATTGATTTCATTTGACCCCAGAGAGACAAACTAGAGACAGATTATGTATTTTGTATATAAACAAACTTCTTAATAATTAGAGTGTCAGAAAGCAGAAGAGTAAGAGTGGCAACATCCACACCTTAAAAAATATTCTTCTGGGGCAGCTAGATAGCTCAGTGGGATAGAGCACCAGATCTGAAGTCAGGAGGACCTGAGTTCATCTTACTTGCTAGCTGTGTGAAGCTGGGCAACTCACTTAGCCCTTGTAGAAAAAAAGAGAGAAGGAAAAAAAGAAATAATCTTCCTTAATTTTTAGCAAAATAATCATAATGTTGATAATAATTTGGCAAATGTAATGAAACATTGTTAATTAGCTTGGTGAGTAAATGCTCTTCCTCAATTTAACAAAGTATTAACAAAAAGTGATGAATATACTGAATGATTATTAATTATTCTATTTTAAAATGATAATCACTTTTAGTTTTAAGTTGAAGAAGAAACAAGTGTAAGAAGCTCAAACAAAATTTTTTTAAAAAGGAGAATTATCATTATCTCTGGTCTAATAACTTATTTTGTTTTACTACAGATGAACAAGAAAGCTGAGATATTCTATATATTCACACAACACAAGAATAAACCAAAAAAAAGCAGGGTAGGGTAAGGTAAGAATCCATTGAATTTGGATGTCCATGATTTACTATGGGGAAAAGTTCAGTTAAAACAAAAATCATACCAATATTTATGTAATGAAAGAAAAAGTTACTATTTAAATGAAAAAAAAAAAAAAAAGTAGAACCCAACATATCACTGTCACTAAGAATGTTACTCATATTATATTCAAGAAACATTGTTGAAACTGGTGAGGAGAGAAAACTTTTGCAAATAAAATATAAAATCATATGAATATATTTTATGATTTGACTTTCCCAATTTAAGATCACCACTTGTGGAAAACTCAGATTAGAATTTTAGATAATTTTCTATTAGGGAAATAGTAATTTTTAGTAATTTTCTTCCCTTCCAAAGTTTAGCTCATATTTTCTCACCTCGTGTATTAACATTTAATGGTTGAAGTTTAATGTTTCCTTCACTATTAACCTGTTTTCTTCTAGGAAAAATTTAGAAAAAAAGAAAAGAAAAAATAAGTAATGAAGAGGAGAGGATTAAAAATAACAAACCATACTTTGCAACTGAACCCTTCATTTGTCATTCTATTGTGCCTGATTTCTCTCCTCTATGTCAAATAGCAAGTGTTATTGTTTATATCAGTTGTGAGGAATTTGTTATTATACAGAACTTATGATTAAAGCAATTTCCATTCATCTGATTTTCTCAGATAGATTGTAACCTTCTGGAGGACAGGAAATGTGCCTTCTATGATGTAAATCCCCCACAGATGAACTACAGGACCAACAGCAAAGTGAACATTGCCTAAACTATCACTCATTTATTTAATATTTCTTTCTGATTATTTTGAAAAAAGGATTACTTTAATTTGAAAGTGAAAAGAAAAAAAAAAGATTCAATTCTTAAAATTTCCCTCCTCAGGCAAAGGTCATATTCTCCTTTAATTTTACATATACAAATTAACTAGGTGAAATAGTAGATAGAGATGGAAAACTGATCAGAAAGACCTGAGTTCAAAAAGTACTTCAGACAATTTAATAGTTGTGGGCAAGTAACTTGACTTATTCAAGCTTCTGCTTTCTCATCTGTAAAATGTAAATAATTATAGGACCTACTTCCTAAGTACTAAGGACCTACTTCCTAAGTACTAAGTACTATTGTTCTAAGCAGAAAAATGAAACAATAGAACATTTTGGAAACCATAAAATGCTATATGAATGCTAGAAATTACTACTATTTTTTGCCAGAAAACAGATAAAGGTATTTTATTAACCAAACTAATCTGAGTCTAATAATAAACAGAATAGCTTAGCTGTATTAGTCATAAAAAGTAAATAGGAATGGATCATATTGGCATGGCTACTACCCTACAAATACTGTTAAGAATAATCTAAACCTATAATTACAAGTTGTTTCCTTGGATTGTATTGGTTCTCAAATTGTGGTCCTTGGACCTCTGAAGGGTATGATTTAAATTATGTTTAATACTTCTAATAAATTATATTTTCCTTAAAATATTCTTCACTTTCTTATTTATATAACTTTATGAAACCCGGCTTTCTTCCTATATTTCAGCCAAAATAGTGTATCACAACAGACTGAAAACAGAAGCAAACAGGAGAAACCAGCTGCCATCTATTAAGCCAGATAATTTGTAAATCTATTCAGAGATTTGCAAAAATATTAAAACAATACCTTTCTTCTCATTTTTTTTTTGGCTTGGGAAACTTTTTTATTTTCAGGAAAAAAATATGCTACTTATGTTGAAATATAATGGATTTTTATTGTTACTTTAAAAAATAAATAATTTAAAATTTTATTAGCTTTAATTTATAATATGTTATTAAGTCATTCAGTAGTGTCTGAGTCTTCGTGATACCATGGACCATAGAAAGGCAGACTTAGTTCTGTCATCCACTATATTTCAAAGTCTGTCCAAGCTCATGTTCATTTGCTTCCATAATATTATTTATCCATCTTAGCCTCTGCCCTCCCTTTTGCCTTTTGCCTTCAATCTTTTCCAGTATTAAGATCTTCTCCAATGAGGCTCATCTTCTCATTATGTGGCCAAAATATTTAACCTTCAGCTTCAATATTTGATCCATTGAATAGCCTGAATTAATTTATTTAAGTATTGATTATCTGCTCTCCTTGCTGTTCAAGAGACTCCCAAAAATCTTCTACAGCACCATAAATCAAGAGCATTGAGTCTGTGGCACTTAGCATTCCTTATAGTACAACCCTTGCAATCATACATTATTTCTGGAAAAACTATAGCTTTGATTATGCAAACCTTTATTGACAAGGTAATATCTCTGCTTTTTAGTATGCTGTTCAGATTTGCTATGGCTTTCCTTTCAAGGAGTAAGCATCTTTTAACTTCATGGCTTCAGTCATTATCTACAGTAATCTTTGAGCCCAAGAATAGAATGTCTAACACTGCTTCCATTTTTCCTCCCCCTATTTGCTAGGATTGCCAAGATCTCCATTTTTTAACTCTTTTTTACTCTTCTTTTACTCTTCTTTTTCACTCTCATCAAGATGCTTCTTAATCCCTCTTCCTTTTGTATCATCAGAGTGATATTTGTCTCCATATATGAGATTTCTGACATTTCTCCCAGAAACCTTAATTCCAGCTTTTGATTCATCCAGCCTGGCATTTCATGTGATATATTCTGTATGTAAGTTAAATAAGATAACAATATTTAGCTTTGTCATACACTTTTACAATCTTAAACAATCAATTATTTAATGTTCAGTTCTAACTTGCTTCTTGGCTCACATACTGGTTCTTCAGGAGATAAATAAAGACCTTTTCCTCCAAAATCCAATGAAGATTGAACATTTGATCTCTAGTTCCTCTAACTCTTGGAAAACCAGCCTATTCTTCTGGTGATTCTCAGGTCACTTATTGAGAAAGGCTTGCAGAATCACAAACAATAGTTTACTGGCATATTAAATGAGTGTAACTGTTTAGTAATTTGAACATTCCTAGGCATTTCCTTTCTTTGGGACTTAGATATAAACTTATCTTTTCCACCCCAGTGGCAACTATTAAGCCAAACTTCCTGGTATATTGAGTGCAGCAATTTAATAGCATCATCTTTTAGGATTTTAAATTGCTCAATCACCTGCACTAGCTTTATTGTTTTCTAAGGCTCACTTGGCTTCATTCTCCTGGGTGTCTGGCTATGAATCTATGTGTGAGCAGAGTTATCTGAGATCAACAAGTCATATTGACTAAAAATAAAAAGAAGGAGGAGGAGGAAAAAGAGAAAGAGGAAGAGAACGAGGAGGAGAAGAGGAAGAAGAGGAGGAGGAGGAAAAAGAGAAGGAGGAAGAGAACGAGGAGGAAAAGAGGAAGAAGAGGAGGAGGAGGAGAAAAGGAAAGGAGGGACAGGAGAGACAGGAAGGGGAAGGGAAGAAGACAGTGGGGGGAGCATAGGAAGGGAAGATGGGTAGGAATAGGAGGGAGAAAAGGGGAAGAAAAAAGGAGAAGAGAGAGAGATTCAGAAAAAGAGGAGAGAGAAAGAGTAGAAAAAAAGAGACAGAGACAGAAAGATAGAGAGAGACAGCGATAGAGAGGAAGAGACAGAGGGGATAGAGGGACAGACTATAAGCCACAAAGTGCTAACCTATACTCTTAGAAGGGATTTGCTCATCCAGAATTTCCCTATATCAATAAATTCATAGTCCCTTTTTCTGTCTCCAAATAACAAACATATTTTCTATCTCATAATAAGTCCAGGCAATACCAAACTTAAATGGAACATAATGATATCACTAGCATCTCAGAAAGTTAATGGAAAGATGGAGACAGAAAAAGACTAAGAAATGGGGTCAACAGATAATACACCAAAACAAGTTTCAGTAGTAATCAATTTAGAACCTTAACAAGCCATACAGACACTATGGAATTTCTGTAAATAGAATTTCTATGGGTACCAATTTCATACTTAAAGTCTACAAAAATGGTCATTGAGATATATAATAGACTACAGTAAATGAATGATATTAACATGGAAACATTCAATATAATAACACTCAATCCAATTAATATATATTAAACCTCTACTATATGAAAAGCAGTTAATGAATCTATAAATTTAACCTAAGTAGCAAAAATGGACAACTTAAATTGTCCTTGAATTGATTTTTAAAATTTACATCACTGGAAAAAAAGATGTAAAGGTAAGGTTTTGGAAAAAGCTAAATAGCTGCTATTTAGGAAAAACAACCATCTAATTGACAAGGAAAACAATAATTTTGACTTCATCCAAAATAATAAAAAGGAGAGATAATAATATCAACTTATATTTATATACTTCTTAAAAGTTGAATTAGCAGATGCTTGTTAAACAAATGTAGAAGCAGGTAGTGTAAATTAAAATAATTACATATAGATGAGTAAATTAAGGCTACTTGAGGTTAAATTGTTTCTTCATAATTACAAAATAGAAGACTAAGATCTTAATCATTGTTGAAGATTGGCTGTAACACCAGTAACTTCTTAGTCCTTCTTAGTTCAGGTTCAATATTGGAATATACTCATAAATTGCAACAAAAGAGGCTTTTTTGCCCTAAGATTAAATGAATCTGCAAAAATGAAACAAAATTACTTAACTTCTCTGGATATACCATCCCCAGATTCTCTCCATTTGAAAATATGTCTGGTCAACAGCTCATTAGAGCATGCTGTCTTGCATAGTCTAAGACAGGAGCATACTATCTTGTGTGGTTTAAGATACCCATCAAGTCTGAAAGGCATAGATTCTACATAACTACAACATTTTATGCCCTGATATAAATAAGTAGTAGGTTTTATCAGGGAAGCCAGAGCCAATCAGATCTCAGAGACAGCTTTGTTCTGGGTCAACCCTATGTTGCCTGCGTGTAGGGATAAAGTAGAAAGGATGCTACATTCTGAAGAAGCAGCTTTGCATTATTACAACTACTAATTCCAACTCTAGTTCTTTCTCTTATTGATTGGATATTCCTCAACATTCCAGTAGGAAAGGAGTAAAATATATTTTGGTTAGGCAACTAAAACAATTTTAGAAAATTATATAATGAGAAAAAAGCCAAAGTACTCATTGTAAAAAAAAAACTGTGAATGAATTATTTTAAAGAACAATTAATATATGGAAAGCTTAAGAGTATCTAAAAATATATCTGTGAAAAGTCATGGAGGAAAAATTCCATAAGGAAAAAAATACCCTGCAGAACTAATAGGGTTCAAATCTTGGTTCTGCTCATTAGTAATTGAGTGACCATTTACTCTCAGGTTTTCTCATCTATTAAATCACTAAGTTGGTCTAGATGACTTCTGAGGTATATTCCAGAATAAAATCTATGATCTTATCAACAATCTTTCAGAAGGAAGAAAGGTATCTTCAAAATATACATATAAGTACATACAGATATTCATATACCCTTATGTTTTAGGTTGTCACAGTGACATGAATAAGGAAAATTAGTAAGATGTCTTAGATTGGGCTCCAATTTGAAATCACATGGACCAAAAATCAATTTGAAGATTAACTTTCAGTTGATTCCAAAGTCAAACATAAAGAGGTTTTCCAACTCAGGCTAGAAAGTTATCTACATGATTAAGCATGACTACTTGAGAAGATCACTCCTTTTCATTGCACAGTTCAGAACCATCTAGCTGCCTCTCCATGTTGTAAATAAGAATTAGAATTGTAATTATATAAGTTAACCTCTTGAGATCAGAGACAGTCTTTTTGTTTGTACTTATATTTTGAGAGCTTAGCACTATTCCTGGCACTTAGTAAGTAAATAAATAATTTTAATAATAATGACTTATTTAATAAAAATGATATTATTTATCAATGGGATAAATTCACTGTCAAAGTAATACATACACACATATATGTGTATATATATGTATGTTTATGCATATATTTATATATAATATGATCTTGTGAGTGATGCTGTAAAATATAAGATCAACACTGCTCTAAACTTTAAGATCAAATACTGGTATCTTTATTTTACTCAACATAGTAGATTTCTGATATCATTGGTATGGCTATGCACTCAACAAATTCCTAGTATTATTCTTCCATATATTCTCAACTTGTATATTTCTTATCCACATTTTCATTAAGGGCCAATTGTTCTTTGGATTAGTTATAATTTCAACTCTTTCCAAATCATGATATTCTCTTCCAAAGCATTATTTTTAAAATATTAGTGTAACAAGAACAGCATTTATGCTATCAAATTCTTTGGGATCATTGCAAATTCTTAACAATTTTCCAAATACAATCATTCATTTCAACATGGAAAACATTTTTAATTTAAAAGAAAATGCAAGTGTATATATTGGTGAACAAACACAATGGAATATTATCTGCATATTTTATCAGACATATGTGTATCTTTTATCAACTTTTTTCTAGTATATATGCTTAGATCAATTTTATAGAGTCTGCAGTTTTCAATAAATATTTAAATATTTAAAAGATCTGTAATATCATCAGTGTTTGGATTCTTTTCAACTATTCATGGTTTCTCATACTCTGTATTCTTGTCATAATTTTTCCACAGCTCCTAATTAAGAAGCTAATCAATGGACTGAAGACTTTCCTCTAAGTCAGTAGTTTTTAACATTTTTTAACATTTTAACATTTTAACATCGTGGATCCCTATAAGTCTTGTGGAATCAAAAGTTCTGTCTTCAAAATCATCTTCTTAAATGTATGAAATAAAATATACTAGATCACAAAGGAAACCAGTTATGAAAATATAGTCAAGTTTGAAAATATTCATTAAAAACCACAAGTTCAAGGAGAAAATATTGTGAGTAATAAGAAAAAAAGATAATTCAATTATATCATAATCACAATTAAAATCACACAAAACTTGCTATACATGACTTTTAAATACTACAGATGATGCAACATTTTTTATCAAAAAGAAAAAAAAAAAAACTGAGGTTGTTACTGAAAGCGTCATATCCATCAAATCTAAGCATAATCCTGACCAAAACAAAGACATTCAGTGATATGCCAGACTTTCAATATTTTGTTGCAAAAAGACCTGAACTTGATAGAAAATATGATGTATAAGATCTAAGAGAAATATAAAATAAATATCAAAGACTAATTACAAGGGACACAATAAAAACAAACTGTTTATTTTTTATATGTGAAAATATAAACCAGATGTCTAAAATTGTCATTAGTAATTGGGTAGTTCAAAAGAAAGACTGGAGGAGACCTGAGCATGATCAAATTTATCAGAATAAGGTTGTGCAAAATAACTCCTAATTATTGCCCTAATTTCCTCTTCATTAGTGGAAAGTTCTCCTTTTTCATTTTTGAGACTAAAAATTTGATGTTCCTCTTTCCTTTTTCCAATCAAATTAACTAAAGTTTTATCTATTTTTGTTGGTTTTGTTCATAAAACCAACTTTTAGTTTTATTTATTAATTCAATAGTTTTAAACTTTTAATTTTATTAATCTCTCCTTTTATTTTTAGAATTTCAATTTGGTATTTGATTGAACAACCTTATGCCAATAAATTTGATAACCTAAGTGAAATAGAGGAATACCTACAAAAATATAGATTGCACAAATTAACATAAATGGAAATAATTATTTAAATAGTCCCATTTTAGAAAAAGAAATAGAACAAGCTATTAATCAACTCCCTAAGGAAAAAACCCCAGAATCAGATGGATTTACATGTGAATTTTACCAAACATTTAAAGAACAATTAACTCCAGTACAACATAAACTATTTGAAAAAATGGGGAAATTCCTTTTATGACACAGACATGGTACTGATACCTAAACCAGGTAGGACAAAAACAGAGAAAGAAGATAGAAAAAAAAGATAGACCAATGTCCCTAATGAATATTGATGCAAAAATCTTAAATAAAATATTAGCAAAGAGATTACAGAAAATCTACCCCAAGATATCATGACCAAGTAGGAGTTATACCAGGAATGCAAAGCTGGTTCAATATTAGGAAAACTAGAGGCAGCTAGTTGGTGCAGTGAACAGAGCACCATTCCTGAAGTCAGGAGGACCTGAATTTAAATTGTACCTCAGACACGTAACACTTCCTAACTGTGTGACCTTGGCAATTAACCCCAATTGCCTCAGCATTACACACACACACACACACACACACACACACACACACACACACACACACACACATAAAACTGTTAGCATAATTGACTATATCAATAAATTAACAAAATTAACAAAAAACATATAATTAACTCAATAGATGCAGAAAAAGCATTTGATAAAATCTAACATCCATTCCTGTTAAAAACACTAGAGAGTATAGAAATAAATGGATTTTTCCTTGAAATAGTCAGTAGCATCTATTTAAAACCATCACCAAGCATCATATGTAATGGTGACCAATTGGAACCATCCCCAGTAAAATCAGGGGTGAAACAAGGTTGCCCACTATCACTATTACTATTCAATATTGTATTAGAAATGCTAGCTTTGGCAATAAGAAAAGAAAAAGAGATTAAAGGAATTAGAGTAGATAATGAGGAACCCCAGGAATTCTACTAAAAAGCTAATAGAAATAATCCACAACTTTAGCAAAGTTGCAGGATAAAAAATAAATCCACATAAATCCTCACCATTTTCATACATCACTAACAAAATCCAATAGCAAGAGATACAAAGAGAAATTCCATTTAAAATAACCATTGATAGTATAAAATATTTGGAAATCTATCTGCCAAGAGAAAGTCAGGAACTATATGAGCAAAACTACAAAACACTTTCCACCAAACAAAGTCATATCTCTACAATTGGAAAAATATCAAGTGTTCTTGGATAGGTTGAGTGATTATAATAAAAATGACAATAATACCTAAGCTAATCTATTTATTTAGTACTATACCAGTCAAACTCCCAAGAAACTATTTTACTGACTTAGGAAAAAATAACAACAAAATTCATCTGAAAGAACAAAATGTCAAGAATTTCAAGGGAATTAATAAAAATAAAAAAGCAAATAAAGGTGGCCTAACTGTACCAGATCTAAAACTATATTATAAAGCAGCAGTCATCAAAACCATTTGGTACTGCCTAAGAAAGAGACTAGTTGATCAGTTGAATAGGTTAGGTTCACAGGTCAAAATAGTCAATGACTATAGTATTTGACAAACCCAAAGACCCCAGGATAAGAACTCACTATTTGACACAAACTGCTGGGAAAATTGGAAACTATTATAGCAGAAACTAGGCATTGACCCACAGATAACAACATATAACAAGATAAGGTCAAAATGAGTTCATGATCTAGACATAAAGAATGATATTATAAATAAATTAGAACATAAAATAGTTTATCTCTCAGATCTGTGGAGGAGAAAGGAATTTCTGACCAAAGAAGAACTAGTGATCATTATTAATCACAAAATAGATAATTTGATTATATTAAGTTAAAAAGTTGTTGTAGAAACAAAACTAATGCAGACAAATTAGAAGGGAAGCAATAAACTTTGAAAATATTTTTACATTCAACAGTTGTGATAAAAGCCTCATTTCTAAAATATATAGGGAATTAACTCAAATTTATCAGAATTCAAGTCATTCTCCAATTGATAAATGGTCAAAAGATATGAACAATTTTCAGATGAAGAAATTGAAACTATTTTTAGTCATGTGAAAAGGTGCTCCAAATCTCTATTGATCAGATAAATGCAAAGTAAGACAACTCTTAGACACTACTACACACCCAGATTGGCTAAGATGACAGGAAAGGATAAGGATGAATGTTGAAGGGCATGTGGGAAAACTGAGACACTGATACATTGTTGGTGGAACTTTGAATGCATCAACCATTCTGGAGAGCAATTTGGAATTATGCTCAAAAAGTTATCAAACTGTGCATATCCTTTGACCCAGTATGTTTCTACTGGGTTTATATCTCAAAGAGATCTTAAAGGAGGGAAAGGGACCCAAATGTGCAAAAATGTTTGTGGCAGTCCTTTTTATAGTGGCTAAAAATTGTAAATTGATTGGATGTCCATCAATCAGAGAATGGCTGAATAAATTGTGGTATATGAATGATATTATTGTTTTGTAAGAAGAAAACAAAGAACGATTTCAGAGAGGCCTGGAGAAACTTACATGAACTGATGCTAAGTGAAATGAGCAGTACCAGGAGATCATTATACACAGCAACAACAAGACTATACAGTGATTAATTCTGATGGACATGGCTCTCTTCAATAATGAAATGATTCAAACCAGTTCTAATTGTTCAGTAATGAAGAAAGCTATATATACCCAGAGAGAGACTTGTGAGAACTGAGTGTGGATCACAACATAGCATTTCTCACACTTTCTGTTGATGTTTGCTTGAGTTTTGTTTTCCTTCTCAGGTTTTTTTTTCCTTTCTAGATCTGATTTTTCTTGTGCACCAAGATAAATGTATAAATATGTATACATATATTGGATTTAACATATATTTTAACATATTTAACATGTATTAGACTACCTACCATCTAGGGGAGGGGATGGGGGAAAAGAGGGAATAATTTGAAACAGAAAGGTCTGCAAGGGTCAATGTTGAAAAATTATCTATGTATATGTTTTGTAAATAAAAAGCTTTAATAAAAAAATTTAAATAAAGAAATAAGAGATGACAGAATAGGATTGGAGGATGTCATAAGGTGTACAGATTAATAGGAATGAAATAAAAAGGGAACAACATATATGTTTAGAAGGCTAGAAAATTCTTTTAAATTCAGATTATAAATAAGAGGATAACGGGAAATGGTGGGGAAAAGATTAAGGGAAGGATTGTTGGAGGGGGGGTACATTAAGTAATATGATGGCAAGATATAAAGTAGAAATAAAACAGAAAAGTCAGGAGAGATGGGAAATAAGAGATACAATTAAACATAAAATAAAGATCAGGAGTAGAATTTACTATGGAAAAAAGGGGTGGTAATCATGAGCTCAGACAAAGTTAAAGGTAAAACAGATTTAATCAAAAGAGAAAAATAGGGAAACTATACTATATATAAGCCACATTAATCAGTATTTATCATATACATATATGTATATATACACATATATATGCATACATATGTATATATGTTTTCATGTATAGGTATATATGAGTATGTATTTGTGTATGTGTATGTTGTATACAAATGGAGAAAGAGCTATATACATACACACATGCTATATGCTTAATTGTAGTCTTCTTGGGTGAGGGCAGAAGGAAGAGGGAAAAAGGAATAAATTGAAAAATACTGAGCAGAGAACAAAAAAAACTACTAGGAAGCAAAGAAAAGATGGACTATGAACAAAACATGTAACATTTATCATTTAGAATTTCTTAAAGTAGAAATTTATTGCTTTATATGTGGAAAATTTTTTTTCTTTTCCTATTTTGTAAGTCTAAAATAAATAAATAAAATAATCATTTCATGGACCCTAAATTAAGAGCCACAGTTATAGCCATTTAAGATTTCTTGACTAATAATCTAATCCTATATGACCAGTACATTTTCATTTCTGATCCTAAATTATAAATCTTAAGTTATTGCTTGTGAAGATATCACATTTAAAAATAAAGTATAATATACCATGTGTGTCTTCATTGACTTCTGAGTTACTTATCACTTTGAGTTTTGGAGGAAAATGAAATTTTTTTACCTTACAATAATGTGAAAAAAGTATTTGTAGTTGAAATGATAGATTCCAATGTGAAAGAGTAATTTGAAAATGTTAAAAGCAAACAATTAAATTAGTGAAATGGTATCTAGGGAAAGGACACCAAAAGAACTTTACCATCAATAGAAAACATCTATGATTTGGAGCTTTTGGAGGAAATCTTCCAGAAACATAAAGAAACCATGTTATCTTGCATGTTTCCAAATTGTTTTCTAAAACTGCCTTTACTAATAATCCAGAGCAAATAATGTAATCTCTCTAGGCCTCAATTTCTTCTTGTGTGAAATAAAAAGGTTAGATAAATGATCATTAATGATTCCTTGGGATTTAAAGATGTCAATATCTAAAAGCCTACAATTTTATGATATGTATCTGGTTCTATGGTCCAAACACAATCATGTGTCACACAATTTTTCCCTAATTTTTTTCTTTATTGCTTGCTTTGTTTTTTTCTTGCTATGCATGTATATTAACTTTTAAATACAAATTTCTTTATGAATCAATGTGGGAGAGAAAAATCAAAACAAAAGAGAAAAACCACAGAAGACAAAAAAAAAAAACAGAAAAAAGAAGTAAACATATTGATTTACATTCAATCTCCATAGTTCCTTTTCTGAATATAGTTGGTATTTCTATCCAAAGTTTATTGGGATTGCCTTAGATCACTAAACCTCCGAGAAGAAAAAAGTCTTTCACAGTTAATCATCACACAATCTTGCTATTACTGTATACAATGTAGTCCTTATTCTGTTTTTCTTTTTTTTAACTCAGCATTGGTTCATGTAAATCTTTCCCGGTCTTTCTAAAATCAATTTCTTGATCATTTTTAATAGAACAATAATATTCTATTACCTTCATGTATCACAGATTATTCAGCCATTCCCCAAATGATCGGGGACTAAGAAATGTTCACTAAGTATATCTGCAAGATTAGAGATAGTAGATCAGACTTCTTTGGATAACAAACCAGAAATCCTTGAAGGATTACTTGGTGGTATAAAATTACTAGACCAATCCCTGGTGTCTATACACCCCCTCAAGTATAGCAGATTTTCTTGAGACAAGAATATGATTAGCAGAAGAACTATATTTCTAAATTTAATTCATTACAGACTAGTTGAGTTTCTGAACTAAGCTCAGTGACAAAGAACCACAACTTAAACAATTATAGGACAAAAGCAATGAATTGTAACTAGGATCAATTAAAAGATGATACCGAATCAATCTGATTAGTGTAGTTTCCACATCTAAAATGCTAAAAAAAAAAAAAAAAAAAATTAAAAGATGGCTCAGAGGCATAAGTTGTTGGATTGGGGGAGAAGCTAGAGAAACATGTTAATTTTGGGGGATTTTGGTTTGGGTTGTAGAGTTTTTTGGCTCCTTTAAATTGTAAAATTCTTGAAAGCTTTACTAATAGTAAATAACCTGAGATAATGTAGCAGACATTTTACTTCAATTAATTAAAACAGACCATATTTATCTCCATATGTTGAATAGTACTATGAACACATAATAAATGTGACCAGCCCCATCATATCTACTATGGTTGCCAAGAAAATTCATAACACGGTAAATTTCTACCCAGCAGGCTACTTAAATAGAAAATATGGAATTCCCTCTGTTCTGGGGATCAGCTGTAGTCACAAATGCACAGCTAATCATGATCTCTCTTCTCCAGTGTACCATGATCACCTTTGCTCTCTTAAGTTCAACTTCAAGGACACCTGGGCAATTTTTTCTTTCTATAGACTATAGACTTTTATATAAAATTACTTGTCAGTTTCTGAGTTTCCAGGGAAACACATTTGGGTATGGCAAGGGTGAGGTAGGGGTAGTTATATTACAATGAACCTTTATATGAAAAATATGTAAGATGAAATCATAGCAGAGTGGAAAGATAACTAAACTTGGAATTAGATAACCCAGCTTCAAATTCTGGTCCTGGAACTTCTAAGCTATGTGACCTACAGCCATTCATTTAATGTCTCTGAACCTCAGTTTCCAAATCCATAAAATAGACATGGCAGAAGTGAATACATGAAGTCAAAGATCCCAATAATTCATTTAATGTATCAGTTTCCAAATATATAAAACAGAGAATGGGAAAATGACTAAATGAAGATAAAGACCCAGTACTAAGTGTTTGATCTTGAAATCCTGTGATCTATTTTAGAGTTAGGAGGGACCTTAGTGAATCCTAATAAATCTTTGCTCTTGCCACTTCTATTCAGTTATAAACAAGGTGTCCTGAAAGTCTAATGCAGTTGTAAACTTTAAAACATCTAATATAGTATCAGGAGAGAATATTCAACATTCTCTCAATATTAATCTGTGAGCATATATTTGGATTTTACTATGTGTCAGACATTGTACAAGGCATTAGAGATAAGAAAAACAAAAGTTTCAGTTCTCTATTCTTGTGGACCTTAATTTTTCTATTATATTCATAATATATTATATATTTATATAGACTTAATTATATATTCTATAGTTATATGTTTACTTAATTATATATTATATAATTATGTATGTATATTCTTAATATATACTTTTGTGGAACTTAATTCTTATATGTGTATGTATAAGAATTAAGTTCTACAATAGAGACTGTCATTTTTGTTTATCTCTGATGCCTTACACAATATGACACATCATAAAATCCTAATAAATTATTGTTGATTAAATATATAGATATGTGTGTGTAAAATCCACTATCTTATTAACAACAATTCTGTGGGATTGGTACTCTCTGTTTTACAGATAAGGAAATCAAGGCTCAGAAAGATGAAATAACTTACTCAGAGTCACCTGGTTAGAAAGCACTAAAGCAAGAGTTCACACCCAAAACCTTAAATCACTCTCTTTAGGCTCTTTACCATGTTCCATGGGGTTCTTTATAGAGAAATATACCTACATTTTTATGAGAGTAAACTGTAGATTTTACTACAGTTTTTTATCTAAATCTTTTATCTAGAGCCATACCTAAACAGCTTCACCATCAGTGAGTCAAGTCAAAAACCAATGAGGACTGTTCAATAAAAATAAAAGGTTAGAGTAGGAGTACATCACAGGGATTCTGCCTGCAAGAAGACCTGAACTTTGGTATAGTTCATTATTGTTTCAGATGCTAATTTTCTTCCCTCTTTGAGGGTATTAAGCTAGTTGCTATTCCTGGATTAATAAATCACACAAGGAATTTTTGTGCAAACCCATAATAATTATTTATGTTAATGCATGCCTGCTTGCTTTGAGAATATCATATCTAGTGATATCCGAAGATGCAGGGAAATCTTGGGGGAAAGATAATCTTGTGCATTTTTGCCCTGAAAGAATGATACAACCCAGAGGAATCTGAATATTCTCTAGTGCTTCTAACACAGAAACTTCTCTACACCTCTTCCCTTAGGAAAAAGTACAATGAGATCCAGTTTAATGAACTCCACAAAGTAAAGGAAAATGAAAGAAAAGTATTTGGAATACTGTGGAGAACTGAGATCTCCCTAGACAAATTAAGATCAAAAAAGCAGGCCTATCTGTATCTAATGAATTTTCTACATTAAAAAAAGTATGTCTCCTATAAAATTAGATTTTTAAACTTTTTCTTCCCCAACCACTTTTTTTTTTCTTTCTAGTAATTCTTCTAATGGTACACTTAGAAAAATCTTTATGATGGGTTATAAGGGTTTCTATTGGTTTAACAACTACTATGTTCCTTGAATACCACATTTCTCAAAAAGTCTTTTCCTTTTCTGAAAGATTTGACAATGCACTCTAAGATCATATCATTGTTTGATTCTGTCACAAGCCTTCTGAGAGGAAGTTATAGCTAGGTAGTAGACTTCTTTTGGCTTTTCTCTCATCATCAGTTGTGATGATCTGTCTGTGTACTCCAGTGCATGTGTTCTTGGGATATATATGGATTGTGTCCTACATGAAATCTAAACCTATTAGTTATGGAAGCACATGCTATCATCCTTTTCAGCTTCTGCCCCTTTTATTCAAACTTCTCCAAAAGGTCATCTACAACAACTAAATCATCTCACTTTCTTCTTCACCCCTTATAATTTGCCTTCTGACACTCACCTGAAACTGCTTTCTCCAAAATTACTAATAATCTCTTAGCAGCCAAATCCAAGGTTCTTTCAGTTCTCATTCCCTTTAATCTCTCCTGCTTTAACAGCATTGATCATTCTCTCCTTGATATTCTCTTTGATTCTAGGTTTTCAGGGACTTTCCTCTGACCTATCTGACATTCCTTTTCTATCCACTTTGCTGGATCCTCCTCCAAAATCTCTATATGTCCCTGAATCCTCTTTTCTCCTCCTACTTCAATGAGTGAACTCATCAGCTTCCATGGCTTTTTTTTTATCCTAAACAATTTTTATTTTTTATTTTAATAGCTTTGTTTTTCCAAATACATGCAAAGATAGTTTTCAACATTCACCTTTGCAAAATTGAGTGTTCTAAATTTTTCTCCCTCCCTTCATCCCCTCCCATAGAAAACAAGCAATCCAATAGAGGTTAAAAAAACATATGCAATTCTTCTAAACATATTCATCATTCTGTGCAAAAAAGAATCAGATAAAAGGAGAAAAACATAAGAAAGAAAAAAAACAAGCAAACAAACAAAAAAGGTGAAAATGCTATGCTTTGATCCACATTCAATATCCATAGTTTTCTCTCTGGATGTGAATGGCACTTTCTATCCCAAGTTTATTGGAATTGCCTTCAATCACTCCATTGTAACTCCTGTGATTTTAATTATCATCTCAGTGCTGGGTGATCTTAAAATCTAACTATCCTGTCTCAACCTCTTTTCTGACCTCCAGTTTCTTCTGACTATTCCGCATGCCTAGAATGCTCCCTTTCCTCCACTCTGACTACTGACCTCCTTGGCTTCCTATAAATCTCAGATATAATCTCACCCATGAAAAGCCTTTTCCAGCCTCTCTTAAATCCAGTGTCTTCCCTCTACTAATTATTTCCCATTTCTCCTATATATAACTTGCTTTGTATATTTTTATTTGCATGTTTTCTTCCCCATTTACTTGTGAGCTTCTTGAGAGCAGGAACTATTTTTTTTGTTTTTTGTTTTTTGTTTTTTATGTCCCTAACTCTTGAACAGCATATAGTAAGCCACTTAACAAATGTTTGTTGAATTAAACTGAATTTAATTGTCACTATATGGGAATATACTAGTGTATTCTGGCATTCTGCTCCTTGGCAGAATTACCCTGATAAGGTAATATTGATATTGCCACTGGTGGCCATGAGTGCTTCTTGCTGTGCCAATCAGAATAAAGCTAGTACCAAAAATAAAGAGTACTGCAAAAGGAAAGGAAAGTTTCTCCCTTAGTTCTCTGCCTCTACAGTGGAAGGTTGAAAGCAGCTGCCATTAACAGCCCCATTGCTCTGAAGTTTTGCCTTGGATCTTCTCATGATGACAAGAACCTAAAGCACTCCAAAGATAGCACAGTGTCAATTGCTCTCTGCATGAGCTGTACTCCTCCTATTCTCTGCTCTTTCAATGTTATCATTTACTACTTTTATGTAACAAAAACCAGTAACCACTAACATTAATCATACAATTCTACAAGAATTTTGGTGAAATGTCTAAATCTTATTAGAAAGTAGGAATTATATCTTACTAAAAGAAGGTGAAGTTAGTAATACCCACTTCCATGCAAGGAATCACAAATACTTTGGTATCACTCTCTGATAATAATTTTAAGTTGATTAAAGTTCATGAGCAGAAAAAGTTGTAAGCAGAAAAAAAAAATAATAATCTAAAGTGAATTAAATTCCTTTTGACACAAGAGAATGACTTTGCAAGCCAAGGATCTGAGAATGGGAAAGAGGGCATGGAAAGATAGGAACTTCATCAAATGTATAAATGGTTAGCCTCAAACTCAGATACCTTCTGATTTACTCATGGGTGAATATTATACCAGAGAACACCACATATATGTGTATTGGCGCACAGTAACTTTTGTATACTCCAATCCCTCTGAGATTAACCAGATTTATAGAGGAGTCCTCTACACCTCTGCAGAATTTCCTGCATTACATTAGCATGTATCTATATGTATGCATATATATGTGTCTATAAAAATGTGTGAAAATGTGTGTACATGTGTATGCATTTATGTATTTATATATGTATGTACATACATAGCATATATGGAGACAGCCAGATGGTTCAGTGGATAGAGTACTGGGCTTAGAGTTAAGAAGACTTGAGTTCAAATTTGATCTCAAACACTCATTAGCTATGTGATCCTAAGCAAGTTATTTAATTCATTTGCCTTAATCTACTGGAGAAGGAAATGGAAACCCTCCTACAGTATTTTTGCCAAAAAAAACAAAACAAAACAAAAAAAAAAATCAAAAAAACCTTATCAAGTTGCAAAGTTGATTGCTTCAAAAAGTAGCTAAATATGTTTCAACAGAATGGTATTTCTTACTTTTCTTGAATCATCAGAATTAGTGGAACAAATAGCTTTCCAAAGATGAATAGGGTTATCTTGATATTTACAGGTAGGCAAAAATATCCACTTATATAAAAACAAAAGGTTTACTTAGCTTCTTAAACAATATTTTAATAGAATATTTATACTTATCTAATTTGTGAATTTAAGTTGGTATACTTTATTCAAGTTTAATTCCAATTTCATTAACAAAAAGTGCTTCCAAAGAATTACCTACCTGCAGGTGCTACTTTTCTGCATAACGTCAGCTCGATGATATCCAGAGAGTTTACAAAAACCGTCATTACTATAAACTATAGGCCAGTCCACAATCTGGGCATTTCCCAGTAAAAAACTTGATTCTAAAGAGGAAATAAGAAAGAGAAAATTACTTGGCTTCACATTCTGAAAACAGAATCAGAAACTTTGAGTTCAAATCCTGCTTGTCCATTTATTATCTGTACAATTTTGAGAAAATAACAACCTTTTGGACTCAGTTCCATTATTTGTAAAAGCAGAAAGATAGTTTAGATAATCCCTGAAATCCCTTGTAGTTCTAATCTAAGATCCTATAATCTTTTTATTTTAATTAAAGCTTTTTATTTACAAAGCATATGCATGGGTAATTTTTCAACATTGACCCTTGCAAAACCTTCTGTTTCAAAATTTTTCCCTCTTTCCCCACATCCCCTCCCCTAGATGGCAGGTAGTCCAATATATGTTAAATATGTTAAAATACATGTTAAATCCAATATATATATATATATATATATATATATATATGTGTGTGTGTGTGTGTGTGTGTGTGTGTGTGTGTGTATATATATATTTACACAGTTTTCTTGCTGCACAAAAAAAAATTGGAACAAGAAGGAAAAAAAACTCAAAAATAAAATAAAATGCAAGCAAACAACAAGAGTGAGAATGCTATGTTGTGGTCCACACTCAACTCCCATAGTCCTATCTCTGGGTGTAGATGGCTCTCTTCATCACTGAACAACTGGAACTGGTTTGAATCATCTCAATGTTGAAGAGAACTACGTCCATCAGAATTGATCATTATGTAGTCTTCTTGTTGCTGTGTATAATAATCTCCTGGTTCAACTCATTTCATTTAGCATCAGTTCATGAAGTCTCTCCAAGCCTCTATGTATTCACCCTGCTGATCATTTCTTACAGAATAATAATATGCCATAGCATTCATATACCATAATTTATTCAGCCATTCTCCAATTGATGGGCATCCACTTAGTTTCCAGATTCTTGACACGACAAAAAGGACTGCCACAAACATTTTTGCACATGTGGATCCCTTTCCCTTCTTCAAGATCTTGTTGGGATATAATCCCAGTAGAAACACTGCTGGATCACAGGGTATGCACAGTTGATAACTTTTTGAGTATAATTCCAAATTGCTCTCCAAAATGATTGGATCTGTTTACAGCTCCACCAACAATATATCAGTATCCCAGTTTTCCCACATCCCCTCCAAATTTTGTCATTATCTTTTCTTGTCATCTTAGGCAATCTGTAAGGTGTGTATCTCAGAGTTATCTTAATTTGCATTTCTCTGATCAATAGTGATTTGGAGCACCTTTTCATATGACTACAAATAGTGTCAATTTCTTCATAAGATCCTATAATCTGTAAAATAATTTAAAAGGCTATTTGACCATTTCTACTATGGGTCTATTCATAATTTAATGTTTTATACAAGTTATATTTTAAAAACATGTTACCAGTTAAGTTTCAGCATTTGGATAAGACATATAGTGAATGATAATTTTTATATATAAGAATTCTTTTTTTTTTTTCAGAAAAAGAGGGTAGTTTTCAAAATGTGTGTGTACTGAATCATGTCCTTAAAGTATTAAATTAAAGCATATGCTAGTCAGGAAAGTGATGGAACTTACATTTGCCCTTAGCAAGTCACATAATCTCAACCTCAGTTTCTTCTTCTATAAAATAGAATTAATAATAGAACAACAAAATTGCTTCAAGGATTAAATGAGTTAATATATGCGATTTTTTGCAAATCTTAAAGAACTACCTAACTTCTAGCTACCATCATTATTATTTATTATCTATCACAGCAATTATACTTAAGATAAGTGGCTTATTGAATCAAGATGGCACAGAACAGGCAGGGATCCATCTAAACTCTCTCCAAAACCCTCCAAAAATGTTAAATAATGACACAAAGCAAATTCTGGAGTGGCAGAACCCACAGAAGGACAAAATAAAATCATTTTTTAGTCCTACAACTTAAAGGATCTGTTGTACTAGGGTGCTAGTAGAGCATAGTCCAGAACAGGCAGTACCTCATAAATTAGCAGCAGGCTTTGGGAACTGGATCAGTGGTGGCAGTGGCAGTGGTAGTTTCTGGACCTCTCAGCCCACAGACAATAAGGAAGTCAAACAATTAATTGGTCAGAATAAGATTGTGGATTTTCTTTGCTGGCATCAAGGTCAGCACTCTGTTGCATGACCTATTTGGATCTGGATTACAGTCATAGGATGAAGATCACTACCATACCAGAACTAGTGGCTAAAGGAAATCTGGGAGCCTGGTCACAGTTTCAAGGCAGAAAAGAATGCTTGTGGCACTCACTAACAACAGCAAAGACCAGGACAAAAGTAACATGCCTTTCTCTAAATTGTATCACTTTGGAAGAGCAAAAAACTTATAGATCTTCAGAATTATCTCTGAAATAGCTGCACAAAGAAAAGATCCTGAAACTTGGAAGACTGGCCTTTCTATTTTAGCATAGAATAAAAAGTCAAGTAGAATGGAAAATGAGCAAAAAGCATAAAAATATACTAATGATAGAAAGTTACAATGATAAAAAAAGAAGATCAATTCATACACTGAGAAGAAAATAACAAAGTCTAAAGTGGTACATCCAAAGCCTCAAAGAAAAATATGGAAGGGCTCAAAAAGGATCAATAAAAGCAGGAGAAATAGAAAAAAAAAGTAAAAGAGAGTGAGAGGGGGAAATGATAAGAAAAGTGAAACAGGGACAAGAAAATCATGAAAAAAGAGTCAGCAGCTTGGTAAAAAAGGGACCCCAAAAATATTGAAGAAAATGTCTTAAAAACCAGAATAGGCCAAATGGTAAAAGAGGCCCAAAATTTTTCAACTAAGAAAAGAATATCTTGAAAAACAGAATTGACAAATTGGAAAAGATGTACAAAAATTCACTGAAGAAAGAACTCCTTAAAAATTAGAATTGGCCAAATAGAAAAAGAAATACAAAAGTTCCCTGTGGAATATATAATCTTAAAACTTAAAATATGCAAGCATAAGCTAATGGTTTTATGAGACAACAAGAAACAAAAAAAAAACAAAATCAAAAGAATGAAAAAATAGAACAAAATATGAAATATCTCAGATAATTCAAAAATATTTGCACTGTCTGAAAGCTATAATAAAAAATAACTTAGACATCATGTTTCAAGAAATTATCAAGGAAAACCACTCTGATATTCTAGAATCAGAGTGTAAAATTGAAAATGAAAGAATCTAAAGAATCTACCAACTCACTTCCTAAAAGAGATCCAAGCTAAAAATTCTCAGAAATGGTATAGTCAAATTCCAGAATTCCCAGGTCAAAGAGAAAATATTGAAAATAGCCAGAAAGAACTAATTCAGATATCATGGAATCACAGTCAGTATAACATAAGATTTAGCAATTTCTTCAATAATTAGAGTCCAAAAAATCTAGGAATACAACCAAGAATCAACCATCCAGCAAAACTAAGTATAATCCTTAAAGGAAGAAATGGATATTCAATGAAATAGCCTTTCAAGCATTTCTGAAGAAAAGATCAAAGCCAAATAAAAATTTTGACTTTCAAATACAAGATTTAAGAGAAGCATAAAAAAGATAAAAAGGAAAGAGAAATAAGGAATTCAATAAGGCTAAACTATTTACAATCTTACATGGGAAAATTATATTAGTAGCTTCTAATTTTTTTTTACTGTGAGGGCAGTTAGAGGGAATACAAATTATGCAGAAGGCATGGATGTGGGTTGAATTTAATGAGATAATTATCAAAAAAAAGTAAGGGGTGAAAAATAGAAATCCCTTGGGAGAATGGAAAGGAAAGAAGTAAAAAAATTATCTGACATAAAAGAGAAGCAGAAAAGAACTTCTAGAGTAGAGAGGAAATAGGAGACCTTATGGGAGCAGGTAAACCCTTAAACTTTACTCTCACTGGAATTGATGCATTCAGTTGGGCACAAAAATCTATTTACCCTTCATACAAGTAGGAAATGAAGAGGATAAGAGAATTGGGGAAGGCTCATAAAAGGGAAGGTGGATTGAGGAAGGCAATAGAAACAAATATTTTTGAGAACTGATGAGGAAAAAGGAGAGAAAGAGAGAGCGAATAGGCTAAACATGGGGGAATAGAATGGAAGGAAATATATAGTTGATAATCATTACTATGAAAAAAATTTACAGCAAGTTTCTCTAATAATTACTTCATTTCTCAAATATTTAGGAAACTGAGTAAAATTTATAGAAATAGGAGTCATTCCTCAACTGCTAAGTGGTCAAAGGATATGGTCAGATGAAATAATCAAAATTATCTTTAATCATATGAAAATTGTTTTAAATCACTATTGATTAGAAAAATATGAATTAAAATAATTCTGAGATGCCACCTCATATTTATCAGACTGACTTACATCACAGACAAAGAAAATAATGAATGTTAAAAGGAATGTGGGAAAGTTGAGACACTTGGTACAGTGATTCAACCTTTTCTGTAGAGCAATTTGGAACTATGCCCAATGGGCTATAAAAGTATGTGTACACTTTGACCCTGCAATATCACTACTAGGTCTATATCCAAAAATATAAAAAGCAAGAAAGAAAAAATGACATATATCTACAAAAATATTTATAGCAGCTTTTAGCTGAGAAAGAATTGAAAACTAAGGGGATGTCCATCAATTGAGGAATGACTGAATAGGTTGTTCCACATGATTGTGATGGAATACTATTGTATAAACAATAACTAATAGGATGCTCTCAGAAAAATGTGGAAAGACCTATATAGACTAATTCAAATGCAATGAATTAATCAAGGAGAACACATCATATAACAACAGCAATATTTTATGATGATCAATTGCGAACCAGCAATACGATGAAGTAAGACAATTTTAAAGGATTTATGATAAAAATGTTATCCTTCTCCAGACAAACAACTGATAGATTATGAGATGTAGACTGAAGCATACTTCTCCTCTACTTTATTTTTTTTAGAGAGGAAAGGATCTGTGTTTTCTTTTACAAGATTACTAGCATGGAAATAAAAAATAATGTGTTTTGCTCACACACCAAAAAAAAAGATAAAAGATTTATTAACAATAAGTTTGTGTTGACTACCTAAACTACCCATATTGCTTGACTTCAGTATATGGATAAGCAAGAACATTACTTTATAGCATCTATATAACCAAGGGCATCAGTCACAAAACTGATACTGTTTGAAGCTATTTTTAAAAATACCATTTTTTCTTCTTAAAGAATATATGATTCAAATATGTGTTATCAGCACAAACCATTTGGGATTGTCAGTGTAATAAATGAAAAGCTATCACCACTATTATTTTTGAGATACTACATGACTTTCTGCTGATATGGAAGGGAAAATTTGGTTAATTTGTGAGGAATAAAATTCAAAATGCTTGGTTTTTGTTCCATGCATTATTTCAAAGCTTAAAATTTTAGAATCTATATTATTTATTTAGTGACTTGCATAGTAAATATATCACTTAAATTTAAATACAAACAACAAGGCTATAAGAATAACTAGAAGGAAGTGCTTAAACTAGGAATAGAAAGATGAATAGAAAGGAATATTTACAAAATATTAAATAGATTGGTTTAATAACTTGAAATTAAAATTAATTTATGAATAAAATTAATCCAACTAAAATTAAAAGGAAAGTAAGAGGATGGGGGTAAATGTTGGCATCAATTATCTCTGATAATGGCCTAATATTTAAGAAAATTTAATACAAAAATATAATAAAAGTATTTCCCAATAAATAAATGTTCAGAGAATATGAACAAATTATTCTCAAATTGTAAATCATTAAAGAACTATATGAAAGACTACAACAAATTATTAAAAATAAGAAGGATGCAAAGTCAAAATAACTTCCAAATTTCACCTAACATCTGGCAAAATGTCAAGGATGACAAAAGCTAAAAAAGTGGAGGAATGATGGAAATGCAAACATTATTAGAATAATGTTGGTGAAGATGTGAATTGGTACAACTATTCTGAAAAACAATCTAGAATTAAGCTAAAAAAGTTATCAAAATATTGATAATCATGAAGTCAAAGTGCTTATTGCTAAGCATATACCCCCAAAAAGTTCAATGATAAAAAAGAAAATTTCTACATATGTTAATATAATGTGTATGTGAAAAATATTCTACATATTTCTATAATATAATATATATTCTACAAATTTCTATATATGTTAACATAATATAATAATAATATTATATGATAATACAAAATATTTATAATAGCACATTTTGTAGCAAATAGCTAGAAAAACAGTAGATGAGCTTTAATTGAAGAATGGCAAAAGAAATGATAGTACTTTAATGCATTGAAATATCATTACTCTGTAATATTGAAATAATGAAAATGAAAAATCTAGAGAAGCATGAGGAGACTTACTTGAACTAATATGAAATAAAAAGAACTAGGAAAAATGTATACACAATGACTTCAACAATGCAATTGGGAAGAAAACCATAAAGCAATCAAAATTAAAGTTCTTATGGTAGAGAATATCCCTTCAAAAAAAAAAGATATGAAAATATATCTTCCACCCTTCTTTGCAGAGATAAAGAACTATAAATACATGAGGTGAGTTTTGTCTAGGCCCTAATTTAACCACTATTGAAATAATGGTTAATGAGTATATAGTTAATGAATATAATAAAAATTCAAGTGGGAGCAAGAAAAACCAAATTATAAGATAGAGAAAAGATGGAAAACATTAGAAACAAAGTTGGGAAATGTAAAACAAATATCCCTCAAATAATTTACAGATTTTTCTTTGGCTAGTACTAGAACATATTCAAAAGCTGTTACGCCATCCAGTATTTGATGATAAGAAGCCATTGGAGGGAAGGGAATCATTGCTTTTCTGGCCAAGTGAGACTTTTTCACTTGGCAGGGTGAAATCAAAATCTGAATGAATCTCATGGTAAAGGAAAAGAAACAAGGGTAGACATGGGTAACTTTTACACTATTATCATGCCCTAATTTGCAATAGTATGTATCCTTGTATTGGGTTTGACACTGTTTCCTTATGCTCCTTACTAGTATTGTAAATTGGTCAATTTCACCATCTTTAAAACTGAAGTTAGGGTGGCTTTTCAGACTCCCAGAATGGTGCATAAGACTTGAATCATCAGTTGGTTAGTTTTGTTGAACTGTTTTTATTCTTTTTTTTATATTTTATCATTAATGGAAAAGTTTAGTGACTAAAAAAAGGATATATTAGAAAACACAAGTAGAGTAAAAATAAAATATATCAACTGAAAATATTTTAAAAGGCAAAGAAAAATAAGGGGAAAGAGGCAAGAAAACTATATTTGCACACTGAATATTTCTGGAAGAAAAAAGGCTGCCTTAGTTGGCTATTCTACTGCTGAATTCATTCACATTTCCACTAATTAAGGATTCAAGTCAATTCCAAATCCATGTTTATGGTAATGATAGACAAATGTTCATGTTCAACTAAAATTGTAACACTTTAAAACATATTTATACTTGGACCAAATTAGAATCATCTAAGTGTAATTTCTTCCATTAAAGTGATTTAATCCAATTAGTTTCTTAACTTCCCATGCAGATGATTGAAGTCATTTACCAAGTTTTTACTTGAGCACAGGATTCAGAATTCCTTATACATTCACAGGGACAAATGATAAGATGATTATGAATAAAGATCGAGTTAGGCAGGAAGTCAGTAATTTTACCATTACCAATATCTCAATCTCCCTAATCCCCTCTTCAGTTGGTTTGGAAATTCAACAAAGGTTACAAATGAGAATATGTGTGTATGTGTACATACATATATATATACACATCTATATATTATATATACATATATGTATGCATGTTCATATGTATATCAAATGGTATCATACTTCTTATCAATAAAGAGGAGATGGGGAGGGTACTCTTAGGTAGAATTCTAATTTGAAAAAGTAAAGAATAAAAACTTAAGATTTGGGGATAATAATCTGTTATTTGGTAAAAATTGTTGAAAAAACTGGAAAGCTTTCCAGTTGGGAAAACTATGAGGGACATGGACCAAAATCTCACATCATTTATCAAGCTGAGGTCAAAATAGACTTATTAACTATATATAAAGAGAGATTTTACAAGGAAATTAGAAGAACATGAAATATATTACACAATGGTTTGAAAAAAAATTAGGATTTGGATTTAGCATTTCTAGTTATTTTTTCAGTACACTGTAGTTAACCCATCACCTAACATTTATGCATTTTTTAAAAAGCTTAATATTTGGCATTCATAGTTATTAAATTCATGTTTTTCAATTTAACCAATTGTTGCAGCTTGTTAAGATGCTAAATCAGGTATACAGTGTATTATCTTTCCAAGTTTTGTGTCCTCACAAACTTTTACAGTCACCCTATGTCTTTTTCAAATCCCTGTCAAAAATACAGAAAGAAACAGGGAGTAGTAATCATAATAATAGCAGTTATATAATATTTTAAGATTTAGAAAGCACTTTACAAATGTCTCATCACCAAAGTAACGCTGGGACATAGATGCTATTCTTACCTCCACTTTATAGATGAGGAAACCAAGGCAAGAAAAGTTTAGTGACTTGCTTAGATTCACACAGCTATTAATTAATATCTAAATTCAGATTTTACCTCAGATCTTCCTGATTCCAGCCTTCCATTGATGATCCTACAGCAGCCATACCAATTTGATTCAATTCAACATTTATAACATGCTTACACAGATAAAATCTTGCCTTGGTTACTGGGGAGATAAAGACAGAAGTGAAAAACTTTTTCTGACCTACTGGATGATATTAATTACCATTTTCCAAGTTGACACTATAATTCAATTAAACTTGCTCAATACCTTGTTGAAATGATAATTATATCATTGAACAGCATTTTAAGATTTGCAAAGAATATTATAAATGTTGTTGGTTGTCTTTCTTTTGCAAAGAGGACCATGGAACAGAACAGAGTGAAGGGAAGAGAGGACTACAGAAGGGAGTCTGAGATAGAGTCTTCAGTTTAGGAAATCAAAAATCTTTTGTGAGAGATGTATTATACCCATGCAATAATTTAATTAAAATTACTTATTAAACTCAAAAAAATTGAAAAGTACCATGGCATCAAGGGGGTGATGCCATGAACACGCAAACAAATTGGATTGAAATGGAATTCTGTGCAAGATCACCTGCTTCACTTTCCCCTCCATCTGGGTCTAGATATAGATATAGATGACTGAAGATGACTCTGGATGTTAACCTTTGTCCCAAAACCCATTTTTGTGGAACTCTTTCTTGTTGGTGGAAATTAATACCCTGCTCTGAATGAGGAGCAAAGTTGGAGAGAAAATGAAAGAGCTTCACTTTTCACTCATCCAGTCCTCTTACCATGTCACCTCTCTCAGATTAGTTAAAATGACAGGAAAAGATATTGATAAATATTGGAGGGGATGCAGGAAAATTGAGACATTAATGCATTGTTAATAGAGTTGTGAAGTGACCCAACCATTCTGGAGAGGAGCTTGGAATTATGCCCAAAGGATGGTGCCACTAGGTCTGTATCCCAAAGAAATCATAAAAGAGGGAAGAGAACTATATGTTTGTAGCAACTCATTTTTTTGTGGCAAAGAATTGAAAAATGAGGGAATACTCATCAATTGGGGGATGGCTGAATAAGTTATGGTATATGAAAGTAATGTAATATTATTGTTCTATAAAAATTATGAACAACCTGATTTTAAAAAGGCCTGGAAAGATTTGCATGAACTGATGCTGAGTGAAACAAGCAGAACCAAGAATACATTGTACACAGACTTGGTTCTTCTCAGTGGTGCAATGATCCAAGACAATCTCAATAAACATTGGATAGAAAATGCCATCCACATCCAGAAAGAGAACTGTGGAGATTGAATATAAATCAACTCATGCTATGCTCACTTTTCTTTTTCTTCTTTTATTCTCTCATGATTTTTCCCCTTCATTCTGATTTTTCTCTCCAAATGTTATTTATAAGAAAATATGTAAAAAATGGATTTACATGTATAACTAATTTTTTTTACATCTAACTGGGGAAAATTAAAATTGAAAAAAGAAAAAAAAAAAAAAAAACCTTCAAGTCCTTTTCAAGACTCTTTAAGCATCATCCTCTTTGGAACTGTCCAAATGCTGAGTAATTTTAGGTACATCTGACTCTCAGCACTGAGAAAGAAAATAGAAGATATCAACCCCATTTCAAGTTGCTGAAGGAATAAACTAGGAAAATGTGAGGAAAACTGTCAGTCTCCATAATGCCTTTATTTCTATTTTACTATGGTGAAGATTTTTTGGGGGGAGGGCTTTTTCCTTGGGTAAAATCCAGGACAACACACACATAGAGTTTCAGTCTCTCTCCCTCTCCCTCTCTCTCTTTCTCTCTTTCTCTCTCTCTCTCTCTCTCTCTCTCTCTCTCTCTCTCTCTCTCTCTCTCTCTCTGTCTCTCTGTCTCTGTCTCTCTGTTTCTCTCTGTCTCTGTCTCTCTTCTCCTCTCTCTCTCTCTCTCTCTCTCTCTCTCTCTCTCTCTCTCTCTCTGTCTCTCTCTCTCTGTCACTGTCTCTATATTTCTATGTCTCTGTCTCTTTCTCGCTGTGTCTCAGTATTTCTCTATTTCTCTGTCTCTGTGTGCATATGATTGTCTGTCTTTATCTCTTTCTGTGTGTTTCTATCTCTGGGTATGTGTGTATTGGTCTGTTGTCATATCTGTATCACTCTATCTCTCTCTGTCTCTGCTTCATTCTGTCTCTTTCTGTCCCTCTGTCTCTATATGTATGTCTGTCAATCTCTTTCTCTATCACTCTCTGGCTCTGTCTCTCTCTGTTTCTCTCTGTCTCTTTCTGTCTTATATGTGTGTCTGATATCTCTCTCCTCTCCCTCTCCACTTCCCTTCCTCCATCCCTCCTCTCTTTCTCTGTCTCACTCTCTCACTCTCTTTACACACACACACACACACACACACACACACACACAAACACACACACACGCATGCACATACAGATACATACACAAAATCTAGAATAGTGTTTTTAATTGCCTACACTTCAAAATATCATGGAATCACAGCTATCTTGTCTTAGTACTGATCTTCCCCTCCAGCCTCAGACCTGGCATTCTACCATCTGTTACAGAGCCTTGTGTTCATCACTGACAAGAGTACATCATCATCTGTTCAGCTCCAGACCTTTTCCTTTCCCTTTTTCCACCTCTTGCTCTGGAAGTAATCATCAAATGAATGTGAACATTCCTGGAAAGGACTTGGAAATCAATTGTTCTATCTTTACTCACAATCTCTGTGCGTTCCCTCCCAAAATACTCTTCCCTGGTCATAATTCCCCCATGATTCTCCTGATAGAATGTTAGTGGAATTGTCTGCCTTTATATATATATATATATATATATCCATTACTTAACACAGTCCCTGGAAAATAAAAGTTTAATAAATGTTTTTTTCATTCATTCACCTCGATAGCTTACTAGGATTTCAAACTCATGTTCAAAACTGAACATGTTATCTTTTTCTTCCATGTGACTTCATTATTTCAGTTAATAGTACTACTATTTACCTAGTCTCAAATGTTCAAAATCTGGGTGTTGTCTTTGAGGTTCTTCCCATCTCATATCAAATTAGTCACCAAGTTTTATTGATTCTATATTCACAATATTTCAAGGGTCTGTTTTCTTTCGATTACCTCTGTAACTACCTTACAATATATTTTTATTACTACCACCTGGCTATCATAACAGCCTAAATTTATGTACTGTAAGGATCACAAAGATTTTTACATACATTATCTAATGTGTTCTATACAACTTTTAAAGACAGCAGAACTCTGATCAATGCAATAATAAATCATGAGTCAAGAAAGCTAAAAATGAAGCACTTTATTCACATTCTACCAGAAAGAAGGTGATAAATGTAAAATGCAGAGAAATAGACAGTGTAAGCAATTTGTTTTCCTGTACTGTAACATTAAAAAGTAGATTTTTTTAACCCTTTCTTTTGTTTGTCCAACAAGGGAGGCAGGGTAGAGAAAGATTTAGATTATAAATGTATGTAAGTATATAAATTATTTGTAAAATATTTTTAAATCAAATGTTTAATTTTTAAAAATATATATTTTAAAATTTAAATTGACAAATAAATGCCATCTTTTGTCATTATTCCCCACCCTTGAAAATCACATAGAACTTCTATTATCTCTCACTGTGCATTTATCATGCATTTTTAAAAAGTTGTTTGGGCATATGTCATATTTCACTACTAAATCTCTATGAGACAAGGAATTACAGTTTTTCTAAAACATATATCTCAACTAATACCTCCAACAATTCTCTGACCACAACAGGCATTAAAGAAAATCTATTGAATGGAGCTCAGTATAACATCTCTGTGTACTAGAAGCAGCAAATACTAGGACATATAATATTAGTTTCTGCTTGAGTTCAGATCCCAGGATAGGAAATTGTCTCTGTAGCAAACTATGGATACGTTCTATTATAAGAAAAGAAAAAAAAAAACTATGTTCCTCTTTTATTCTGAATTGCAGGATACTTAGAATCAAATTCACCTGAATGTTATCACCTATAGTGGTATCAACTAAATTAGAAAGAGATGACTTCATGCCACACATTGACTTAGAAAATTATTAACTAGCATATCTGTATTGTACAATATTTTTACTTATTTTTGTTAAATATTTCCTAATTACATTTTAATCTGTTGGGCCACACCTTCTACCAGGCCACCTTTGAGATAAGTTTTCCCAAATTAGACACCCCTATTCAATTACAGTATCTACAAGCATTTAATTTGTCTGCTCATTTTAAGAAGCTTCCTACATTATTGTTAAATTCTCATTTTACACAATTTCTCTTGTTCATGTTCTACTGTAATATTATTGCATTTGAGCTATAAGAGAATTTTTTATTGTTATTCAGTTCTGTCTGCCTCTTCATGATCCCATTTGATGTTTTCTTGGTGAAGTTACTAGAATAATTTACCATTTCCTTCTCCAACTCATTTTATAGATGAAGAAACTGAGACAAACAGGGTTAAATAATTTGGCCAGGATCACATAGCTAGTAAAGGTCTAAGATCAGATTTGAATTCAGGTTTATAACAAACAAAATGAAACCTCTGGTGTTTATAAAGTACCTTAGAAGTTATCTAGTCCAAATTCATCATTTTACAGATGAAGAAATGGAGGCCCAAAAATATTCTGGTACTTGAGCAAGTTCACATAAGTAGTAAGTGGCAAAGCTGGAGCTCAAACACAAGTCTTCCACCTCTACACCCAACCTTCCTTATAAAGCACCATAATAGGAACTTTAGATTAAATAGTATATAAATAAAATGCATGAAGTACATATTTCCATTTTGTTTATTTAAAAATTTTAAAAATATTCTAAAGCAGGAAAAAAGCTACTTCTATTTTACAAAAAAAACAAAATAGCATTTTTTTCAATAAAGCATTGTGGGAAGATAGAAAAGTTGGCTCTATTATTCTTTGAACAATGAAAATTATTTCACTTGACTCATGTCATTAACATGTCTATAAACATGGTTTATAAAATCAGAAGAAAATCATAGGATCACAGGCTCTCAGAGTTTAAAGGGTCTTGAATAATCATTTAGTGTATACTATATCTAAAAAGGAAAGCCCTATAGAGCAATTCCAAAACAACAAATGAGCATATACCTTCTTTTTAGAGATCTCTAGTGATGAGGAAAATTAAAACTACATCCCAGGCAGTCCATAATATATTAGCAAAGAACTAATCATTGTAAAGGCTTAAAAACATCCATTCTACTTAATGAGCATTTATTAAGCACCTACTATAATCCAAGTAATTGTGCTAATCGCTGATGATGCATATAAGAAAAAAGTCAGTTCCTGCCCTAAAGGAGCTTACAATTCAATGTATGTGGGGAAGGAGGAGAGACAACACACAAAAGCTAAAAAGAGAGGAAGGGGAATTATTAGGGCTCTTAGTATGAGGACATAAAGGTCTGTGGCATTGAAACAAAGTAGAGCTGTTGATAGAAAATGGAGAGATACCCAGAAAATTCTAGAATTTCTGAACCCAACTATGAAGGAAGACTTTGGGGAGTCTTTAGTGCTCCACCTTTAAGCCCATCACCAATCAGAAAAGTGAAGGAGCTAAGGGGGAAAAAAGATGTTGAGTATCAAAAATTATGTTAACTGATAAATCAGTGATGTCCTCCTAAAATCTGTCTCCCTCCAATATTAATCTCTTGTTAATAAGTCTGTCCTTTGAGTTCAGGCAGGGAAAAAAAGCTAATGTTTTTTCTGTCTCCTCATTCTGATATTTGTGTAAATATATAAAAATAACTTTGATGGCCCTCCATCCAAACATTCTCTTCTGTAAGCTAAACTATCATACTTCAAGGTAGCATCAAATGTCATTATTTCCATTCTCCCAACATCCTAGGAGTATGCAACCTTCTCTGTATATCCTCATAATTTGCCTTGCCCCAAATTGTAAATGTGGTCCAACCAGAATGTAAAATATCAAGACTCTCACTTTCTTTATTCTACTGAGCCAGTGGGCTGATGAGCATTTATTAAATAACCACTATACGACAAGTACAGTCCTTCTTTACATTAGCCTCATCACTTTCCAAGTAACTTATTTCATTGCTCTTAATTCTCGCCTATTGAAAGCATTACAAACAAATTTACTACTTCACTATAATAGTATATGAATTAACATGGCTATCCAAATGTGGAATAGGTCATCTCATGGGATGGTGACCTCAATGGAAAGCTCCAAGAATGCAAACAAGAAAAGGGTCTGTTGAATTACAATTATTTCAAAAAGGAGGTTGTGGAATTTGGGTCTGGAAAAGTCATGAGTTCAACTATTACATTTTACAGGTGATGATCAGATCTCTACATGAGGCCTAATCTCTTCTGCTCCAGGCCAATTTTACAAACTGTTTTTAGACATCCTGAATGGATGTTCTACAGGCACCTCAAACATATGTTCAAAAAAAAACATCAAATGCCCCCCATTTCATTCTCCCCCTTTTCCAATTTTTTCTATATCTCTTGAGAACATCAACATCCTTCCAGTTACGCAGGCCAACAACCTAGCTGTCTTCCTCAATCCTTCACTCTCCATAATCTTTCCTCCCTTATTCAACTAGTTATTACGTCCTGTTATTGCTACCTTTGTAATAACTCTCTTACTTTCTTTCTTCTCTCCTTTGATACGGCAATCACCCTGATACAGGCCATACACCAAGACTATTACAGTAGGTGCTCATTGGTTTACAAATCTCAAGTGTTTATTTCAATCCATGCTCCACTTGACTGCCAAATCGATTTTCCTAAAGTGCAGGTCTAACCACTTCACTCCTTATTCAACAATTTCTCATGGGCTCCTAATATCTCTAAGATAAAATATAAAATCTCCTATTTGATTTTTAAAGTTTTTCTCATCTTAACTTGCATCTTAACTTTTCAGTCTTCTTATACTTTTCTGCCTCCCACCCTCTACAGAATTCTGAACTCAGACCTACTTGCTGTTTTTAACATGAGAAATTCTACCTCCTGGTACAATCTGTTTGTGCTGGTTTTCCCCCGTTCCTGTAATGCCTTTCCTCCTCACCTCTGACTCCTAACTGCCCTAGTTTCCTTCAAGATTCAGCTCAAATTCTATTTCCTGCAAGAGGCTTTCCAAACCCTTCACTCCATCATGCCTATACTTAGTATCTTTCCTCTGATTCATGTTCAAATAAGAAAAAATCCCTTCCCTGGAGTTGGTAGCCAATTAACTCTTTCATTTTATAAGAGAGATCATTGATGTCTTGCACTGATTAGGATTCTAGAAAATTACTTTATCTTTCTTAGCCTCATTCTACTTATATGAATAGGGTCTCATCTGTAAAACTAAACTAATTACATTTACCTTGTGCCTTTCTCATGGCTGATGCAAAATCAAATAAAGAAAGGTAGGCAAAGGATACAAATCCCAATGCACAAAACATTACTATTATGATAGAACAGAGAATGAGTAAGAAAGAAAATCATCCATATAATGCAGAATTCTCAGGACCAATCTTAAGATGAGACAAAGCATTGCTATCAAATATTGAATTTAAAGTATGCCCTCATTTAAACACTGCCAATGATGTGAAACCTGAATTACAATAAAGCTGTCTGTTTCATTGTTGACAGCTTAGCTTAATATCACCACTCATAATTTTTCAGACATACACGTCTTTGCAATTGCAAAATATACCTTACATTATTTGAGTCTATTAATCCTTCTTTACATTAGCCCCATCACTTTCCCCCGTAACTTATTTCATTGCTCTTAATTCTCACCTAATGAAAGCATTACAAACAAGTCTACTACTTCACTATAATAGTATTTGAATTATTCTAAGACAATGATTATGTTTCAGTCTAAGCCCAAAACTGAACTCATTTCCAAATCCATCTCCAAAGCTGACTCTCTAACTTTCATCATGGTTCAATTCAGGTATTACTCTTTCTATGCTACTTTTTTCATTTCCTGTACCCACTATAAAGCTAAAAAGATCCTCTCCCCAAATTCCCCATAACATATTGACCTTTCCCTTCCATGAATGCTATTCTCTCTGGTATTAGTGATTTGTGTTTAAGGCCTTTGATCCCAAGCTTCTCCTGGCACAATGGCTTGAATGTATTTGTTTGTCTATTTATTAAATTATTCTTTCCTTCCTTCATTTGTTTTTTTTGCAAAGCTGTGCTTTTATTGACATAGGAAATAGTCAAAAAATCCCTCCACCACTGCAGATCAGAAAATATACAGAAACTTAAGAGTCTTAGAAACTGAGATGAACCACATAATTGGCAAGTTATCCTGCCTTTGTGTTTCAGACTGCTTTTGTCTTACCACAACTCCTCTAGACACCAAAGTCAGCAGTCTCTCCATCACATGGTGCTATCTCTCAGCCTTGAACATTTCACCTAATTAAATATTTGATATTATATATTAAACTTAGGACTTGCCAAATTTGAGTTAGTAGCAGGAAATATAAATGCCACTGTCTTCACATAAGTTATAAATATGGGAGCAAAACATAGATAAGGGAGTGAAAAAGAGATGTAGCCTTGGGATTTAAAAGCATAAAATATATACAGTTGAATTCATGAAAACAGACAATCCTACACAAGAAGGAAGTGTAGGACCCAAACCTCAGAGGTAAATCACATCTGAATGCTAAAAAGAAGGAAAAGAAACTAGAAAATAAGACACAGAAAGGGAATTAAAGTACAATTACGTGGCAGGGACATAATGAGTTGATGCTGCCTTTGGAAGCATCCATTTCTATGATCACTTAAATTTCATTGGGATGTCATTTTCCTTGATTGTAAAATAAAGAATGGGAGGATCTTGAAAGTCTTTTCTGGTTCTAAATCCACTAATGAGCTCAAGAAGAGCTCTGCAGCCCATAATATCAAATGCCACAGAGTGGTCAAGAAGGCTAAGAAGTTCCTTGAAATTTCTTAGAAGGAGTTGTTCCCAGAAACAAAAAGGACATTAATGACCTCCTAGTCCAATCCATACTCAGAAAGTGATTGTTTCTACAACATACCAAAAGAGTAAACTCAAAAGATGAGGAACTCACTATCTTTAGAGAGAAACATTTTTCTTACTTGAAACTTAAATTTATTTCTTTGTAAATTTCACCTACTTTTATCCTTTAAAACAACACAAAACAAATCTAATCCTTCTTTTACGAAATGGCTCTTCAGGTCCTTAAATGTGTTTATCATGTCTTCAATGAGCTTTCTCTTCCCCATGCTAAGTGTCTCTAGTTGCTTCAATCAACCCGTAAATGACATAGCTTTCAAACCTTGGCTGCCCTTCTCTGGAATCTCTTCAGATTACCAGTATCTATTTCTAAAATTTGTTGCCTCAAATTGAACACATCACTACAGATGCTATCAGACCAGGGCAAAATACAATGAAAACATTACTTCTTTAAGTCCTGAAAACTATGTCTCTCACTGCAAATGGATATTAGCTTTTTTTGACTTCCAAGAAAAAAAAGGAACTAGTGAAAGAAAAATGAAAGCAATAAGTACTTCCTTCAAGACAGCTCATAATATCTACCTTCTACAAGAAGGCTTTTCTCCTCTCCTAACTACCATCCACACTTTCCTATTGCTAGTGCTTTCCTTATGACATGACCTTCAATTTGCTCTCACATAGATTTTTTATGTACATAATGGCTTGTATGTTGTCTCTCTCATTAGTAGGTGAGTTCACTAAGAACAAAAAATGTTTGTGCCTTTCTTTGTATTCCCAGTTAGCAAATTGCTGATACATAATAAATATTTAATACTAAATGCTTGTTGACTTGGCTTGACTAAAATTAATATTTGAGGAGTGTGGTAACAAAAGGGATAAATATTTACCAATAGTTAGAAGAGGAATCAGGATAGATTTGTTTTTATTTTAATATAATTCTGTGACCTATATGCAATAACGACTCCATTTTTTAAAACAGTCAATATACAAAAGAAGCAAATTTGCTAAGGTTTATTTTCCCCAAGATGGAATATATATGATCAAGTAAACTTTACATCTCTGCTTTGGAGTGTTCAGTGACTAAGACACACTAGTCACTCAATCACAAGGAAATTGTTCACTTCTTATAACTATAACAGTGAAATGTCCCTAGGTTCTTCACAATGACAATACATTTTTATCCTTCATTTAGTCATATAAACAGGCTGTAAATCTCTTTCTGTGGTAAAATGTGACCCAGATATTTATCAGTAATTTATTTTTAAAAGCTAAATCATGTCTCTTTCTACTACTATGAATTCTATTGTAGAATTAAATATTCTCTTAAATGACTATCAAATGCATGTTTTTATTTTTGTAATTATAAAAGATATCTGTTAACTTTAAACAAAACCAAATATGTCTATTCTTCCAAGGTCTTAAGATTTGAAAAATATTTCCTTATACATGTTTCTCTAATCAGAACATTCAAATAAATAAAGTACATACACAAATATGTGTGAGTTTATATCACATCTTTTAGACACAGTAAAGATCACACAAATAGAACATGTCAGTTATCAGTCATATGAGGGCAAAATAAAAGAGAGACAAGGTTGACTAGTACACATTTCCTTAAAATGTATTATTAAATTTTTATTTGGACCATTTGGCTTTGCCTAAACAGATAAACTCCTAGTTCAGTATAAGATGATGTCTTTCTAGATCCTTTGCTCCCTTCTAATTCTAATACCTTCCCTTATTCTAAGAGTATACCCCCTTTATAATACCTATGTCTTACATGGTTCCTAATTATATGTTGTCTCTTTCACTAGAAAGTGAGCTCCTTCATTAATGCATTGTTGGTAGAGTTGTGAACTGATCCAGCAATTCTGGAGAGCAAGTTGGAACTATGACCAAAGGGCTATAGAACTAGGCATATCCTTTGATTCAACAGTATCACTACTAGATCTGTTTCCTAAAAAAAAGATCATAAAAGAGAGAAAAGGACTCATAAATGCTAAAATTTTGTAGCACTTTTTTTTATAATAGCAAGGAATTGGAAATTTGAGTGGATGCCCATCAATTGGGGAATGGCTGAATAAGTAATGGTATATGAATGTAATGGAATATTACCATTCTATAATAAATGATGAGCAGACTGATTTCAGAAAAGCCTGGAAAGACTTATATGAACTGGTGCTAAATGAAGTAAGCAGAACCTAGAAAACATTGTCCTCAGTAACATTAAGATTATGTAATGATCAACTATGATAGACTTAGTTTTGCAATAGACTTGGGCAGAAAAATGCCATCCAAACCCAGAGAAAGAACTATGGAGACTGAATATAGTTTGAAGCATAGTATTTCCACCTTCTGTGTTAGCTTTTTTTTTCCCCATTTTTTTTCCTTTTGTTCTAATTTTTATTTCCTAATATGACAAATAAAAATATGTTTAAAAGGATTGTCCATTATAACCTATATCAGATTTTTTGTTGTTTTGAAGAAAGAGGTAAAGAAGAGAGGAAGAAAAAATTGGAAATCAAAATCTGACTCACTGTAAAAAAAATGTTTGCTGAAAAACTAACTAAATATTTTAAATTATATAATAACTTTATTGCTGCTTTAAGAGCTCTCAGCTTCATTGTCTGAAAAAATACATTCTGGCATGAGTCGTTTAGAAGGTAACATCTTGTTCTATAAAATACAAAGAATACAAACAAATAAAACAAAGGTAAATATTACTAATTTATGGCAAGCAGATGTATATACTGTCCCAAATCTGAAAGAACATGTTATCAATTTATACTATCTCGGGTTTTTTTTTAATTTTCAGTACCTGAACTACACAACAGATCAAACTTTGGAATGAATCTCTCTTGTAGACAACTATAGTCACATGTTTTTGCAAGAAATAGGAGTCCAGACTCAAAAATAAGAAAAAAAAAAGACAACAACAGTATATTTCAGTGCAGCTTGACAATAGCCTTTTTGTTATATAACTTTCCGGCTTTTGTAAATTATGTGAATTTGAGCTAATAGAAGTCCTTTGTCAGAAATAAATATCAATATTCAGAAATTGTGCTAATATTTCATTTATAGTTCAGAATTTATACACAGATAATCATTGAGCCCATTTCTAGAATGTCAAGAAAAATGCAGTAGGGCTTAAGATGATTATCACTACTTCTCTTATGCTGAAGTTTATGCAAAAATGTTTATCTTTGAAGACTCAAACTTTCCAATATTATCTTCCACGGTATTTAAAATCATATTCAAGTATGGGTGCCTTGTAGTCATTTTTAAAAGGTGAGAAAAGCATTTTAATTCTTAATTGAGTAACTATCAGATTTTTTTTAGGATTTTCTGTTCTCTTCCATTCCCCACTGTCACCACTGCCTTGAATCTATAAATGATGATTGTAGGGCATTCCTAGTATACAAACTCCTTTCGCTAATGAAAATTAGCTACTTTACTGCAATTAATATTTTTTGATGATATCTGGGATACTAAAAGCCTTAAGTGACTTGTCTATCCAGGATCAAATAGTTTTTATGTATCAAAACCAGGAGACATTCTTGTTTCTATGACTCCAAATCTATACCTCCAGCCATTATGCTACAACAAACATAATAAAATATCATGTAATGATCAACTTCTGACTCTAAAATTGTAACCATTATTATCATTATTTCCACTGTTTAAAAATGAATCACTATTAATTTTCTATAAAAAATGATCAGCAGGCTGATTTCAGAAAGGCCTGGAGAGACTTACATGAACTGCTGCTAAGTGAAGTGATACAGCAACAAGATTATGTGATGATAAACTTAAATGGATTTGGCTCTCTTAAACCATGAGGTGATCCAGGAAAATTTTTGTGATGAAGAGAGCTATCTGAATCGAAAGAAAGGCTTATGGGGACTGAATGTGGATCACAAAATAGTATTTTCACCTTTGTTGTGTTGTTTGCTTGCTTGTTTTTTTCTTTCTCATTTTTTTCCTTTTGATTTGATTTTTCTTGCACAGCATGATAAATGTGGAAGTATGCACAAGAATTGTACTTAGGGAAGAAGAGGGGGGAAGGGAGGGAGAAAAATTTGGAACACAAGGTTTGGCAAGAGTAAATGTGAATGTTGAAAATTATCTTCATATGTATTTTGAAAATAAAAAGCTATTTATTAAAAATGATTTCTAATTTTTCTGTATTGTATAGCACTATCTATATAATTAGATTTTTTAACTTACTTTCTTGATGAATAGAGATGGTTTGAATTTTTTTAATTAAAAGTGATTTAAATTAATTTTGCTTTTAGATTATAATTGTTATCCTTGCAATTATTAAAGATCAAAACTTTGGAACTGAAAAAGGCCTTAGAGAGCATTTAGTCCAGTCACTTTATCAAGTGAAGAAATTGAACTTAAAAGAGATTGCTACCCAAAGTCACATAAGCAATGATAGATTCATTATTTGAACCCAGGTCTTCTTCTAGAGTCAGTGCCCTTTCCCTTAAATGATGTTAAGACTAAGTGATTTCCCTGAGTTGTAGAAGAAACAAACAAACAAACAAAACAGGGTTAGATATCACTTACTTGTAGTAAATGTTCTAGGGAAGGATGGGATCCTAAATTTTTCTTTTATAATTTAATACGTTTAGATAATTTATTTTAGTTAATTTTTTAAATGTTTGATGTTAATTAAAATAACTGGATAGTCTCAAATAAATTGAATACTCATGTTTATTCAACATAGATTGCATAATACTTTAACAATAACCTCTAGTTTTTTAAATCAGGGACAATCTAACATTCTAGCATTTCATGTATCCTTCTCATTTTTCTCCCTTTTTCATCTGGGTAAAAGAAGAAAAGAAGTGGTCAGTACAGAAAGCATATGTATAGATAGTAATGCTCAAAGAACCAGAAATATGAAAAGCCAATATAATCATCTATACAATTGTTTTTAATAAAGTTGAAATAGACATGTTAATTGAGGTTTTCATTTGTTTATATCAAAGCATCTGATAAAAGGATAAAATTATTTTGACAACTATTTTCAACCTTCAAAAACTACTTTTTTGGTACATATTTTGTAAAATATTATCATTCATATAAAATTAGTCACCACATCAAAAAGGTATGAATGCAAATCAAAATTACAATTCGTTTGTCAAAATAAATATGTTTTGTAAAATCACTAATACAAAATTATGTTAAATTATAAAATAAATTGGATGGAATTCTATGTATAAAGTGTTTTTTTATTTACTAAATGCTAATTCAACTGTAAGATTTAATAACATAAAAAAATCAAATATGTTTCTATTTCATTTCACTTTCTTCCACGATTCTTCCATTAGGGCTCTTTTAGAACAGCAATAGCAAACCAGATATTGCTTCCAACAGCCTATAATTTTATTTAACAATTTTCACACTTCCCCCACTCCCAACCTCCAGAAAAAAAAACGTTAGCAACTCATTTCACCTCTGACAGAACTTAGAGTGACCTCTTGTGGTAACTGTTAACTACAATCCCCTATAGCATTCTTTTAGAAAATTGGAAACCAAAACATCTCTACATGATCACATAAGTTTAATAAAAATTAAGCATTTACATACCCAAGAAATACTTTTGTGGAAATTTACTTAATCAAATGTTAACAAAAATAAGGTTTTTTCCCTTCTACAAATAACCTAGTATTTTAAGGCATTCTTCCCTATAATTCTAAGAAACCTAGTACATGTATTTAATCCACATTCCACTTTTGATATTATACAAAAGACAGAAAAAGAAGGGAGATTTCTAGGGAACAGAGGGGTGTCCTGGAATAAAGAGCTCTCTGCTCACCAGTGTACTGCAGTCATTATATAATGCAGTGCAGTCTCTGAACCAAGAGTCAATCTCCTACTGATTTATAAATAAAATCTAGTGAGTGGGTCAGTACAGTTCCAATTACTATAGCAGGTGAATTCTAAAAGTAAGTAGACACAGACTGACCTGATGAATAACGCAAGAAATTATGTCTAGTTTTATATTTTCACTATTTTTTCTCCTCTATCTGCTTACAATGTAAGAAAAACTATTTATGACAAGAAAAATATCCAATCATATTAAATTCAGCACACAATTTGATTCCAACCATTTCTTTTAAAAAGTTGCCTATGATTCCCTCAAAATTGATTACTATTATTTCTATACACACACACATACACACACACACACGCACACACACACTTTATACCAAGTATATATATTTTGGAACCTCAATGGTAAATTTCTTTTGTAAAAATACATGTACAAGAAAGCATTTGAGATTTTATTCTAAATTATATAGTAAGATGTGACTAGATGTGGAAAGCCCTGAAAAAAAAATCTGAATAACCCTAATACTATTAAATATTTATTCTGTTTCAAAGGTAAAAGCAACATAAAATGCTAAGTCCTACCTATATCTTTTCTGATTTTGTTCCTTTCAAAATACCTTGACCATCTTAAGAAGAATTTTTTCCTTATCTTTATCAATACTTGAATTTGTGGATATTAAAGATTACTGATTAATCATTAGCAAACAGAAAGAAAAACATAATTTTTACAAACTTTTAATAACTGTGTGGGGATTTTTTTTTACCCTAAACTATGTCTCCTTACAAATAAAGGAATTTTTAAACAACTTATCAAAACTCATTATGCAAAGTGAATTTTGCATTGCAAAAGTCCCTCCTACCCCCAAAGTTCTAAAAGAAATACAGGTTTCTATTGAATTTTTCAAAAGTTTACAGAACTATTGAGCAAAATTTACACTACAAAGAGATTTTATAAACAATTTGCATTTGGGATAAGAAGGCATGAAGAGAATGCCATACTGGGTTTGGGCCAGTGATTCAACCAATTTTTTTGTGATTTTGATTTCTGTCAGTGGTACCAAGGAACATTTTGTGAAAGAATATGGCAGCTACTTCTATAACATTTCCTCAAAGGCTAAGATATTTTATGAATCCTTCTAACTTCCTTGCCATCCTTGTTATGATCCCTTTATTTGCTAATGTATCTAAATCTTTCCTGAACTTCTGCATATGTTGACCTAGAAAACTTCCTAAGAAGAGAAATACCATGTTTCCTACCCACTATGTTATATATTGTATCTCCTTGTATTTCTCCTAAACATAGTTCTAGTATTCTAGGATTTAATGAAAAACTTTACCTTCCATTATCCTTTAATATGGCATAGACTTTAAGTCTGACCTGATCAAATAAAAATAGACCATTAACTAATTTTAATCTTTAAAGAATAGGAACTTAAATTTAAGTGAGGAGAGCAAAGAATCATTAAGAATAAATGCTCAAAACATGTAAGCAATAGTCACTCTCAAATCTAAAATACTACAGAGCTTTATAAAATTGGAGTTTGAGGTAGGAGTTCAGGGGAGACCATATAAACTGAACACTTTAAATAAACTCTTGTTTTTAAATCAGGGAAAGTTTTATAGAACTTCAGCTTTAACATTCCATACATCCATCTCATTCTCACTTCTCTCTTTTTCATCTTTTTTTTTCCTTTTAACTCTTTTTAGACAGGTATAAGAAGGAAACAAGTGGTAAGGAGAGAAAGCACATGTATAGATACTAAAGCTTCTCTTCCAGTTACTATTGAATATCTGCAGTTTTCCTTTTAAATGCTAACAATGGGTGATAAAATCTTGGGTTATGTTTCCATAATAAACAAATCTATCCAGTAGGATAAAGAAGAAAAATTTTTAAATTATATTATGCCATTTTTAAAATAAAGAATATTCATATTCTTGTGTTATATCATTTAGAAACTGCTGTCAAGTGTTGGACATTGCTACATAAATGGATAGATTAAGTGTTGTGATTGTCAATTACCTGTCAATTTGTCAAATGCCTTTAGAAGAATTCTTCAACTAGATAGAAAATTTTGTGTTGGACAATCAAATTACAGTTTCTCTTAAAGAATATTTATATATAATTATCTCAAAATTACTAGGCAATCAGAGAAGCTTGAATTGCACGAACATGGACTTAAAAGGTGGTTATAGAATATCAATACATTGGCGATACTAGAAAAACACTCTTTTTGCCAAATAAATTGTTAATTTAGCATTTAGTTTTGCAGAACTAAAAAAAAAAATATTGACTAGCATATAGGGAAAAGAACCTTCAATAAAATGGATAACATAACTCAGAGAGAGCAAATATTATATGAATCCAGTATTCAGCTGTATGTAATTATTTAGAATTTACCTAAAGTCAATGTTAATTTTAAAGCTTGATCAAACCAGAAGACTTTAGGAAAAATTAAACTTTTGTTTATCCCAAGTTCTCAAATCAAAGCAAAAAAAAATCTTAGTGGAGGGTACTAGAATAATAATCTTGAATCAATAAAGACCCCATCATATCTTGACCAACCAGAGGAAATAGAACATCAATTTTTAAAGTTATATCTGAAAGATCTTCTAATGGGCTGAACAGCATGGTGACCAGTTACTCTAACAGCAAAAGAGAAATGACTAAGCCAATACTTCTAGGACTGACTGTCCAACTGTAGTGTATATTGATGCCAGCATTAGTATTCCTTAACATTATGTGGTTATTTATAACAACATAAAATAATATTGCATATGTCAAAATTGGATAACTATAGTTAATCTTGAAGAAGTTAAATGTTGCCATTTAAAATGACATAATGAATGTGAAATCACTTTGAAGTGCCTAAAATAGTTTTGCAAATGCAAGGTTCTGGTATTTTATAAATACTTTTTATTGTGTTGATATCAACAATAAATATGGTGTTTTCACTTCTCTTCTTTAGAATTAGAATTTGCATATATATATATATATACATATATATATATATATATACATATATATACATATATATATATCAGCTCAAGAGCAAATACAAAGAAGATAATTCTGGGACATAGTATTTTGAAATCTGAAATTAGTACAATATTTATTCATAAGCTATCTTTGTATGCTGAAAAGGCTAAAGAACAGATTTACTTAAAATCAATAAATTATTTCATGATCATTTAACTCAAAAGAAACTGAAGTTTCAAAATTATTAACTCAACAAAGAGTCCTTCATGATGAAACTGTTTAATTATAATATTGGCTGTTATTGACATAGTGCTCTAGACAGAGCTTCAATTATTTCATGTCATCCATGTCCATATTGGTGTTTTCCACCATACCACCTTTAAAATTTTAAAATATGATTGAAATCTCTGATGAAAACTTCTCAGAAATGCAGGAATCTCTAAGTCTGATTTGGAAATGATATAACGGTGAGCATTCCTCCCCCCCAAAAAAAAACCAAAAAACAAAAAAAACTAGCACCAATCAAGTGCCTACAGTCATGGCTCACAAAGTTTAGAAGGTCTCAAAATTTAAAATAAAGCCTGTTATCACCTAGAACTATTTGAGAAAATGTTAGCATCATCTCACAGCACTCTTAAAGGACACCTAAAAGCAGAAAAGCCTTAAGAAATCAGTAGCAAAAGTAGAACACTACATCCTAGGAATTCATTCTCCAAACGAATCAAAAGTAATGTGGATGTTACTTCAGTTCTATATTTCTCTAGTTTGTCAAAATATTCTTTAGAAATATAAAGAAGCCTTTTAAAACAAGATTTGTTTTAACTACAGAGATTTTTTTTTAATTGCCTTTCTCATTCAAGATTCAACTTAGCATGCCCACATTAATCACAAGGTTCCTTCTGGCAATGCCCACTGGGATCAAAAGCAGTTCTGGCTCCCTAAACTTCATTAAAAAGCTAGGACTTTAACCACTATGGACCTGAGTAAAACCGAAAAATTTTACGGAATTTTGCTCTGAAAATTTGGTCAATTCCCATCTTTAATAAAACCCATCTTTAATAAAAGAAGAAGCAGATGAAAATTTTAAAAGTAAAGTGGCTATCATAAAACCTAACATGAATTCCCTTCTCCAGACATTACTTAGCTGCAGATGGATACTAAGGTACAAGTGAATTGTCAACTTCTCTAGCTCTCCGCCCTCACTCATTCTCTCCCAGTTGGCTTCTGGAGCTCTTGACAGGTGTAAATGGGGATGGGTAAGTGGCGGAAAGTAGGGATGGTAGTTTCCCTGAAAGCAACTTTCTTTCACCTCTCCAGGTCCCAAACAAAACAGAAAACCTTTCAGGAGCCAGAGGGTCTCTGCATCCCCCCTCCCCCCTGCGAGAGAAAGTTAGAAGGAAAGGCAGCTTATACAAATGAGGATGTGGATAGGCACAGGCACAGGCACAGGTCTGGGTGGGTGAAAAGAGCAACTCTTCTTACCACTAGAGCGTCTGACGATGTTCTCCAAAAATGTGTTCTGCGGTGCCACCAGCCCTCTCTTGCCCCCCGGCATCCTGGGTCTAGGGAGCAGCGGCCAGGATCCGCGGCGGGGGAGGGGGAAGAGGAGGAGGAGGAAGAAAAGGAGGAAGAGGAAGGGGAGCAGAAAGTGGAGGAGGAGGAAGCAGAGAAGGGAGAGGAAAAAGAGTAGGGGGCGCGGCGACCGGGTCCCCTGACTGTAGCTCGAGCCCGACCCGGATGAGCAGCTCTGGGGAGGAGGACCAGGCAGTTCATGGTAGTAGCGCTCCCCTGGCTGCTGCTGCCCAGACTGTGGCGGTGCCGCACACGGGGCTCTGGAACTGCAGGCTCCGGCGGGTACAGTGCGCCTGCGCCGCCCCCGCTGTCGCTGTCCCACGGCGGCTGCTGCTTCTACTGCTGTTGCTGCCTTGACAAGGGTTCGGCATATCTGCTCTTAGTCCCGGGAGCCCCAAATCAGGGAGTCAGGGAGGGGGCTGAGGGGAAGAGTGGAATGGAAGAAGCGGACTCGAATCACCACCCTCCCCACATCTCCTTGCTGGAGACAGGCTAGACTTAGTCTTTGTTTTTGTTTTTTCTCGCGCCCCCACTCCACCCCACCCCTGTTTCTTAGGCAGCTGAACCCATAACGTCCAGCTGTGCCAACTTTTGGCAGGGGTTAGTGGTTGTTCCAGTGAGATATCATAACCCAGTAAGAACCATGACTAGGGAGGGAAGCAGGAGGAGAGAAGGGGGGAGGGGAGACGGGAGGGAGTGAGAGAGGGGGAGGGAGAGAGGAAGGAAAAGGAGGGAAGGAGAGAGAGAGAGAGAGAGAGAGAGAGAGAGAGAGAGAGAGAGAGAGAGAGAGAGAGAGAGAGAGAGAGAGAGAGAGAGAGAGAGAGAGAGAGAGAGAGAGACAGAGAGACAGAGAGACAGAGAGACAGAGACAGAGAGACAGACAGAGACAGAGAGACAGACAGAGACAGAGAGACAGACAGAGAGAGAGAGAAAGCGAAAGTTCTAAATGTAATTAGTCTATGAGTAAAAAATGTTTTCAATCACATATGCTGAAAATCTCCCTGGACAAGTGCCTACTCCTTGAAACCGCCGTGGCTGCAGTAGAAGCCGTGCTGAGAATCCTTGTTCTTGGTCCCATTTAGACTGATCGCAGAGCAGGGATTAGAATTGAACGGATCCGAAATAGTGAATTCCTTCATCCCAGGAAGACCAAGCAAGTCAACAAGTATTTATTAAGCTCCTACTCCTACTATGTGCCAGGAACTGCCACCTGAAGATGCTGCTGGAACCTAATCCTAAACTATCCAAGAGAAAAGGAAGTATAGGGGCGGGCATTAGTAGGAGGTATCCTAAACGTGACGCTCAATTTCTCTTCTTTTGCTCAATCCAGTAAAGAGAAAAGGGTTAGAAGTGCAGGGAGAAGCTCAAGAGTTAGCACATGATAAACTGACAAATGAGAGTGGAGGAGAGGCTCTGCAACAAGAAGCAGCTACCAAGGAGGTTGCTTACTAAGCTGGGAGAAGACATGTAACAATAGCCCAAAAGTTACCAGAAAGGTAGCCTCACCTAACTGGATGAGACGTTAGGGGGAAAGGGTGAATAATTTCTGACTGCTAAGGAAGGGACTAAGAAGTATAAGGGAAGGGTGATTAGAAGCAATAGGTGTAAGACTTACTGAAATTGTGGGAGAGGGAGCAGGAACAGTTATTATACAGAGGATCAAAGAACTGCACGTATATACCACTACTTTTGTTCTCGACACCCCAAGGAAGAAAAATGCTGACCTAAGACCCTGAATCTGTGTAACAAGGGACGGAGAGGGAAGACTTGAAAACTGACCCACCAACTATGAAAGTTTGGGAATTAAACTGTCCACTCCCCCTACTCAAACCAAGGAGCCAGAACGGTTCGAGTTAAATGTTCTGTAGTCTTGCTGATCTGCTCTTCAGCAGTACCGCGTAGGTGATCATCGAGTCCCAGATCTGGAAAATAAAGAGGGAAAGAGGGGGTGGGGAAAATGAGTGTAACCATCCCTGAGACGGACTGGCTCCCACCCCCGCAAGAGAGAGCTGCGGAAACCGATCCAGCGTGGGCATATGTAATAAAACCCAGTCCTAGGTGTGTGGAGAGGGAAGAGTAGGATGAGGGATGTCCTCTCTTTTAGGAAAAGGTTTGTTGGAAGAAACAAAAGACGTCTCGTCATACAAGATAAATCTTGCCGGGAGCTGATGACGTTTCTTTTTTTCAGTGCGAGTCTTGGGGTTCCTCTTTGCCATCTCCTGCCCAGAAGAAGAGAAAAGAAATCTCGTCTAAACCTGTTTAGAGAAAGGACTTCTAATCAGCTCCCGAGATCTCCGGCAGAGACCAGAGACCATTTTCTCCCATTGCTGGCAACTCAGTTCTGTGTCTATGCTATTGCTTATTCTTGGGGGCGGGAGTGGGAACGGTTGTTAGACATCAAAGATCCTACTTAGGTTTATCATTTTCCTTCCCCTATCCTCCCCTGCAAGGTTTCCTTCTACACTGCATGAGAGCTAGCATTTTGTTCCGCACTGATCTTTGTGTGTGTGTGTGTGTATATATATATATATATATATATATATATATATATATATATATATATATATATATATATGTATTAGAGAGAGACAGAGACAGAGACAGAGAGAGAGATAGAGTCAGAGAAACAGAGAGAGAGAGACAGACAGAGAGAGAGACAGACAGAGACAGAGAGAGAGACAGAGACAGAGAGACAGAGAGACAGAGAGACAGAGACAGAGAGAGAGAGAACCTTTCCCAAAGAGTAGGGAATCTAACAATTCACATTTTAAAATTTCGGATCTACCTCAAACAATGAAACATTTTAAGTGAAAATTGATATTTTATATACATAGTGGCTTGCATGTTTTAATAACATGCTTATTGTGTGCGTGAAGCACAACTGCTACAGAGGCAGGAGCTGAAAGGGGCGGAAGCTTTTTTGCAGCTAGCCAGTTTTTTACTCTAGTAATCCTCTGTAGTGATCTGGCTAGACCAGATTGCCCCCCTCCTGGTGACTTCTCGTGCTCTCATCTTTGGGGTTGGACTCATAGAGGACTAGGAAGTAGACATTTATAGGAATAGTCACTGAGACGAAGAAGAAGAAGAAAGAGAAGGAGGAGGAGAAAAGGAGGAGAAGAGAAGGAGGAGGGGGGGGGGAGAATGGAAGGCAAAGGGGAGGGGGAGGAGGAGGGAGTAGATCCACAAAAGTAGGAGAAAAAAGTGAAACTGAAAATGTGTTACTTGCCGCCTGTGTTTAAGTATATAGAAAATTCAGAATAATGCTTTTAAAGCTGTCCTGTTTTTCTGTTTCCCTCTATACTTTATTTTCTGTTGATTTTAAAATGTTTCAAGGGCCTGATTAATTTTTCTCAAAAAATTGGTGAAATAATCACTGTCTCCCCTCCTCTTGCATAAGAAAGTAAAAAGGTTACGCTTATATGACAAATAAGCATGTTCAAGCAAAACAAATCAATATTTGCCATAACTAAGAAATGTATGTATCATTCTGAAGCTTGGAACCAGTATCCCTTTGTCAAGAGATTGAATGTTTCATGTTTCATCCTATGTCCCTAGCGTCTTGATCAGTCATTGCATTGATTAGAATACTTAAGTCTTTTAAAAGTTGTTTTCCTTTGCAATGCTTTGTTACTATGAAAAATGACCCAAATCCTGTTTACTTCCCTTTAAATTATTCAGACGAATTTTCCCAGATTTTTCTAAAATCACCCCTTTTTTCAGTTCTCATGGCTCAATAATTCCATTATACATCTTAATTTGCTCAAGCCATTCCTCAATTGATGGGTACCTTCTTTGTTTCTATTTCTGCTAAAACAAAAGGAACTACTTAAAGTATTTTTTTATAAATGGTCTTTTCCTCTTTCTATGATCACTTTGGCACCTCTTTCTTATTATACTGGTATCTCTAGGTCAAAAAATATACCCAATTAATTAACTTTTTAAATATAGTTCCAAATTGCTTTCCAGAATGTCTGGATCAATTGACACACCAATGTGCACACTTCCTGACAAGTGTCATTTTCTTTTTTTGTAATCTTTGTCAATATGATAGTTGTGAAATGGAACCTCAGTTATTTGAATTTAAAATTTCAAAATTATTAGTGATTTGGAACTTTTTTTTTAATATAGCTATCAAACTCTTGGATTACTTCCTTTGGAAAATACTTGTTTATATACTTTGACTATCTGGAAAAAAATGGGAACTCATATATTTGAATCAGTTCTCTATATGCCCTGAGTTTTTATCAGAAAAGCTTGGTACAAGGATTTTCTACGCTTAACTGTTTCACTTCTCATTTTAATGGTGTTTATTTTGTTTGTGTAAAAACATTTACATTTTATATAATCAATTTGTCCATTTTGCCATGCTCCTCTCTACTCCTTATCTACTCATGAAATCTTCCCCTCTCTAATTGCAAAAGGTCTTTTCTTCCTTTCTCCTCCAATTTACTTATAATTTGATTTTTTTTTATATTCAGGACATATCCATTTGGATCTCTCTATAGTTTATGGCATAAGATATTGGTCAAAATCTAATTTATGCTTGAATGCTTTCCAGTTTTCTTAAAAGATTTTTGGTTAATGTGTGAGATCTTACCCCAGCACTTTTGATATATCAAGATACTCTTGAAATCTAATTTCCAAGATTTTAAATTAGAGGTTAAATGAGAGATGCATTCCATAAGCAGCCACAAACATGTAAAAAAAGTTCACCTTGAAGGCTAATCAGAAGTGTAAATACCCAAGCTTGCTATTCACTTCTAGATTTTTTCTTAATTTTCAGCTTCCCTCTGTAACAATATGTCTCTGGGGAGTCATTTACATAAGGTTGAAAATTTCACCTGTTGAACCACTGAAGAAGGAAAGGGATAGGATACCTATCTCTCTCTTTTAGACCTTGCCTTTGAAATGTGGGCATCCCAGTCTTTTCCAGAAACTGACTTTCTTCTCTCACCAATCTGAACTAATCTCTAGTTCCCACCCTGTGTGAAATGGAGAAAAGGAATGGGTTGGCATATGTGAAATAAAAGTATGGAAAAGGTAACACAACCCCACACAGGTGCCTAGTTCCCCCACACACACTCCTAAGTAGACAATAAATGATATTGAGCCCACTTTTTTTACTGGGGCAAAAGAAATATGATTCATGCTTTAAAGACAAAAACTTGTCCAGTCAAGATGATCTTTCCTAAAGAGGAGCCCCAGGCCAGAACAAGATCCCAACAATTTTCCAACAGTTTATTTTTCTCTATCACTTTATTTTTCTCTCTGCAAATCCGAGTGGTCACTGCCCTTCCCTATGGCTTCACATTCACAACAATGAAGCACACAAATCAGAATCACATGCTGAGCATTTCTCCTCAAGCCACAAAGGACTCTGTCCAAACCTCTCTGCCTTTGCTCTCTTCTATCTCCTCCCAAGATTTCCACTCTTCCTGTCTTTTAAAATGCTGGGAGAACAGGCTATCTTTCCCCAGGAAAATTACTTCAATTCTATATCCAGAGACTCGTGTAAACTGATAGTAGACTTTATTTCTACTACCAGAAACTGATCTTCAATACTGCTATACCAGTGATTTCCATTTATTATAAATAGCTTTCTATTCCTAATCATTTTCATCTAAGTAAATTAACTCATCCTTCCCAAAAAAGGACATTCTTTTGGCTTTTGGCATATGCAAGATATATTCACAGTTACTTACAGAAATTATCTATTTTATTCCTTCTTTAAATATAACCAAAGTAATATTTGTCTATCATCTGGATTTATTAATAATCATATAAATATGTTGGTTTATAAAGTATTATAAGTGTCCTTTTGAACCAATTACGTTTTATGATAGAATTATAGACAAAAAGATTTTGGAAATTATCTACTTTAACCTACAAATAGCATTAAGTAGCAGCTAGAGTACTTGAGTTGGGAAGATTTGAGTTCAAATCTTGTTTCAGATATTAGTGCTGTAATCCATAAAAGTTTTTTACCCTCTCTGTGTCACAATTTCCTCAACTGTAAAACGGGATGGGTGAATTCTAGCTCTTAAATTCATGAACCTATTTTTAGTATATGAATTCTGTTATAAGTCCTTTACTTTTTTTCTGTCTCCTATGAATTCAGCTTTCATTTCTATGCAGGTAATTCTCAGATCCACATATCAAACTACCATCTCTCTCCTGAGTTCCAGTCTTGAATCCAAATGCCCATTCAACTTTTTCTACTGGGATTTCCAATAGATATTTCAAATGCAACATAAGATCATAGAATTGTATAGAGAACTGGAAGGAACCACAAAGGCCATCTAGTTCAATTCTCTCATTTTACAGATAAGGAAATTGAAATCACATAAACAATAAGCATGAAAAGTGTAATTTGAACCCAGGTTCTCTGATTAGAGAGCCAGTTCCATTTTCATTACACTGAAACAGAGTTGGGTATCTAGGCTTCCTGACTCCCCCCCCCAAGTTTCATTTTTCTGTTGTCTACCATTATACCAGTCCCTCAAGTATCATCCTTGAATTTTCAGTCATTCTCACCTGATATCATCAATAAGTCTTCAAGTCCTGGATTCCACTTCCTCTTCAAATTGTCTCACACTTATTTCCTTCTCACTATCTTATATCATAATTATAGGCCCTCATAAACTCTCACCTGGACTAGATGCCACTCCTTTGCTCAAGAGGCTTCAGTGATTCACCATTATCTTTAAGATAGAATATTTAAATTATTTTCTAATCCAATCCTAGACTTTGTCTGATGGCATAGTATTCCTTTTCTTGCACTTTATACTCTGACCAAACCAACTAGCTATTCTCCCCTACAATGTTCTATCTCCTTCTTGCTCCATGACTTTAAACAAATAGTTCCTTATGCTTAGAATGCTCTACCTTCTCTCCTCCACCTCTTAGCAAACTTAGTTGCTATCAAAATTTAATGAAAGTGCTAGATTATTCAAAAAATCTTTCTTGATTCCCCAATTTATCAGTGTTAGACTTGACCCATCATTGTGTGTTTATTTAGCATATGTCCCTTATTTACTTAACTGTGACCATATGAAGTAAGTTTCTTGAAAGAATCTTTATCTCACTTGTGTATTTATGGTTCCGGGACTTACATGTGTCTAATCATTTTGAGTTACATCTGACTCTTCATGTGTATTATTAATTCTTTCTCCATCTTATTTTACAGATGAGGAAATTGTGGCAAACAGAATTAATTGACTTGCCCAGGATCACAGAGCTAATAAGTATCTGAGGTCAGATTTAAATTAAAAAAAATGAGTGCTCTTGACTCTAGTCCTGGCACTCAATCCACTTTGCTACCTACCTGCCCCATATTAAAAAGGGGATAAATAATTGTTTGTGCATTTATGAAGGTCAAAAACTTTATATGATTTGTCCAAAATCATTCAGGTAAATTGATAATATATCAAAACTAGAACCTAGATCTCTTAATTCACAGGATAACATTTTTCTAAAGATCATAGCTTTTAGAGCTGACAATCACCTTAGTAATCATCTAATCCAAATTCATCATCACTTTTACAACACTGAACTGAAAGGTTATTTTGAATGTTTTTTAAGATATAAATCAAGTGCAACAGTGGATAGAGTACTGGGTTAAGAATCAAGAAGACATAAATCTAAATTACATTCCAATCACATGTGAAAGTCATTTATTTCTGCCTGCCTCAGTTTCCTCATTTACAAAATGGGAATATTAATAGCATCTGCCCCCCCAGGATTGCTGTGAAGACAAAATGAGGCAATATTTGTAAAGTGATCTAAAATTTTTAATGTGCTAGCTATTTTATTAATCATGTAGTTTCATGTTACATCAAAAGAAAAAAATCTTAATTCTATTAGTTCTATATAAATAATATCCTATCTATTAATATTAATTTTACATAATTAGATGCCTTTTGTTAGTACAAAACAAAACTCAACAAACATCAAAGGACTTAGACATCTATCATTTATTTTTCAGTGCTAATGAAAAAAGGAGGGAGACAAGAAGAAATTCTGGAAATAAATGTGAATTATTATAGCTCAAATCCGAGTTAAAAATAACAAAATCTGAATAAACTGGTCATAAGGAATTTATTGGTAGATTGTAGAATGGTATTAAGACAGAAATTCTAGAATGTTTTGCCATCAGTAACTTTATGCTGTAGAAAAATCACAAAATTTATCCTGAGAAGAGGGAAGGGAATAAGCATTTTATTAAGTACCTACTAATAAGTCCCAGTCACTTTTTACAGATTTTTCTCATTTGATCTTCACAACTCCATGAAAAAGGTATTACTATTAACCCTATTTTGCATATTAAGAAACTAAGGCAGAGAGAGATTAAGGGACATGGCTAGGATAACACAGGTAGTAAGTGTCTGAGACCAGATTTGAATTGAGATCTTTCTGATGCCAGCACCAGAGCTCAATCTATTTTGCCATCCATATGGGAATTTAAATCATAAAGCATTATTTTTTGTTAAAAAGAGAAGGGTTAAAAAAATAATTTTACTTGGGATATTGTAACAGGAATACCTCTTCTGTATTTGAACCAATAGACTCAAGAATGATTATGATCCTGAGGCACAGGAAAATAGAAACTAACTAAATTGCAGGCTTACACAAATAAACAAAAAAGAGGCTATATGTGAAAATAAAGACTTATGAATATGGCAAGTCAAGAGACAATGGATCCAACCACAGGTTCCATATAATGTTAGTGCTGAAAGGGATAGTAAAGAATATTCTACATATTCTAATTTCCTAAATGAGGAAACTGAGGCCTAGAGAGATTATGATTCAGCTGAGGTCATATGACAGGATCATGAAAAATCCAATAGAATTTCCCTAATACATTAAATATTTATCTGCTGTATAGGTTTTATTCATATATAATTTACTCACATATGACTTTGATTATATATGCATTGCATAAAAAGCCAAAAAAAAATAGGACACCATCTAGTATGCCCACCAAAAAAAATGAAAGATGCCCTTGATAACTGCCACACAAATTCAAAGGCTAAAGTATATAAACTGGCAAGGAAGTTGAGATAAGTAATAGTCTTTCCCATCACTAACAGAGAAAGATAATTATCATATTTTAGAAGCTTATGACATTTCCAAGTAATCTAACAAGCCAGGAAAAATCCAAATGATAAAAAATATTTCCTTTTAGGATACTTACACTTAGTTTTTAGTTTTAAAAATTGATTTTTAACCTATGTAAAAAACAAAAGCTTGGATCAAATATTTATTCTCTTCTTGTTAAAATAGTTGGATCATAGTCAGTCAGTCTGTCATCAAGCAAATGCTTGTTTAAATGAAGCACTATCTTTGTACCAAGAACTATGCTACATTCTGGGAATACAAAAAAAGCAAAACAAAAACAAAAACAAATCATGAACCCTACTCTCGGGCAGACTACAGTCTAGTGGAGGAGACAACATACAAAACAACTATGTTCAAATAAGATATAGACAGGATAAATTTGAGATAATCAAAGAGAGAAGGCATTAGCATTATACATGACTTCCATCTCTTGATACTAATCACATTTTATGTACTAAGTACTTTTTGCAAATATTATTAAGGGGGATCAGAAAAGCTTCTTTCAGTGGCTGGGATACAGTTGAGATTTCAAAGGAGCCAAGGGAAACCAAGAGGCATAGATGAGCAGAAGAGAGTTCAAGCATGGGGGAAAGAGTGAAAATGCAGAGAGTCAAGTTATGGAGTGTCATAAAAATACAAGCTTCACCCTAAAAGGAATTTCTTCCTAAATGAGTCATCCACTTTAATATCTTTCTTCTCAATAACACTGCATCCCAGATAATGAGCAAGCATCCTGACTATTGTCTGGCCATGGGACTTTGATGACTCTGGAAGAGAGGGAAGCTAACAACTTTGTGCAACTCTGCCCCACTTTAATCCAATTCATGAACACATCATCACCACCAATCACATCTTGATGTCCTTGGTTATCTTGGAAAACTATCAGCAACAACAACAATATACTACAACCACTCAAAACAGGGGCTTACTATTTGAAGAAAATAAGGGAGAGACATTTTATAACATTAGAGCTTTATGATTGACTATTCAATTCTATTCAATTAATCAATGAAAATTTATTTCAAGATAGGTAAGTGCCCATTTTCAGTAGTTTGGGTATAATTATAAGCAGTTGGGGGGGCAGAGTAAAGTGTTGAAATTGAAATCAAGAAAGTCTAAGTTTGAATCCTGAGTCACATACTTTTTAGCTGTGTGACTCTGGGAAAATCATTTAACTTATCTGAGCATAATTTTCATCATTTATAAAACAAGAATACTAAAAGCACCTTCCTATAAGGGTGTTGTGAAAACCAAATAAGATGATATCTATAAAAGGTGCTTAGCCTAGTGCCTGATACAAAGTAAACATTTGGTGTTAGGAGATGGAATGCCTTGTGTGAGAAACAATAAGTGGGGCAGTGTTATTGTATCATAAAGTACATGAAAAGAAATGAGGTATTGAGAGAAATGGAAAGGATCCAAGGCAGGGTCCAAGTTATGATGCTCTTTGAAAACCAAGTAGAGAATTTTATATTTTGTCCTCAAGGTGACATGGAGCTACTGGAGTTTATGGAATAATGAGTGACAGTTAGATCTTAGCTTTAGGAGGGAGGCTTTTTGATAACTGAGTGGAGGGTGAAGGAGGAAAGACCAACCAGTAGGCTATTGCAACAGTCTAGGTAGACTGTTCTGAGGGCCTGCACTTGGTGTTAATAGCATTAGAGGAGGGGACACATAGGAGAGAAGTTTATGAAGTTAGATATAGCAAGATTCAACAATACACAATATAGGGAAAAGGGAGAGGGAAAGTGAGAAGGCTAGGATGATTCTGATGTTACAAGCTCAAGTGAACATGAGAACAGTATTGGACTCAAAGGTAAAATTAATTGGTGATTGATCAATAAATTAATATATGAGAAAAATGAGGGGTTTGGGGGGAAAGTTAAGTTCTTTTTCAAATAGGTTTGAATAGATTTAAGATGTCTACAAACATCCAGTTTGAGATGTCCAATAGAAAGTTAGAAATATTGGACTAAAGGTCAGGAGAGAGTTAGGGTTGAACAAATAAATCTAATAACTATTTTGGAAAATATTATTCAGTTTCAAGAGATGAAAGAGGCCAAAGACTTGTGATTAATTCAAAACTTCAGCCCAAGAAGTGAAATAGAAGATATTAGGTATATGATAAACAATTGTATGGGGAAAAATTGAAATTGACTTTGCCTTAATGGAAACTACTGGTTATCTCTTAAGTTATTTCACAATCCTCTCTCTGAGAAGAGTTAAATCATTGACTGATTATAGCAAAAGCAAAATTTAATGTCAAGTTCAAAACCAAAATGTCAAAGTTACAGAATATTAGAGCCAGAAAAATTGTCAGAAGCCAAATTCAAGCTGTATCTGAACAAGAACTCTATACAACACTTTAAACAAATGGGCATTTAGTGTTTGCTTATAGACCTCTACTGAGAGGAAACACCCATGGGTTATCTTTTCTGAATGTATGCTAATTTTTTTCTAAAATTAGCCAGAAATGAATAAAACTTCAAATGGGAGCCAACCAAAACAATGGTTATACTTCATTGTACCTATTACCTCCTTCTAGACTCTTCTTTCCTTCCTTTATGCTGCCTTGATACCATTACTCTGTCATGTCACACTGTTAACTCACACACAGTTTTATCTGAGCTTTAACAGACTTAAAAGTCCGCTACAGATTAAATGCCATGATCAGCTGTGAGCTCCATAACTTTTTCCAATGATACAAGGATCCAAGACAACTGGGAAGGACTTTTGATGAAAAATGCTATCCATATCCAGAGAAAGAACTAATGGTTTCTGAATACAAATTGAAGCATATTTTTGTTTAACTTTATTTTTATTTATGGTTTTTCTTTTTTTTGTTTGTTTGTTTATGTTTTCTTTCACAAGGAGACTATTATGGACATATTTTGCACAACTTCACATGAATAATTTATATCAACTTGTTTGTATTCTCAATAGGGTAGGGGTGGGAAAGGAGAAAGAGTGAGAGTCTGGAACTCAAAGTTTTGAAAATTAATATTTAAAAAATTCCATATAACCAAAGGAATAAAATTAAAAAATAACACCAAAGCTTGCATATCTTACTTGCAATACCTGTTTTATAGTTATGTGTATCACTGAAGGAGTAATTTACAGTTATTATTTCAATTCAATTGTAGTCCTTGACATTTGTTGCATTAAATTTCATTTCACTTCATTGGGTCCATTTTTCTAATAATAGTAACTAACTTTTATTTAAAATTATGATTAAGTGACTTCCCCAGAGTCATTCAGCTTGTAAGTGTTAAGTGTCTGAGGCCAGGTTTGAAGTGAGGTCATCCTTACTCCAGGACCAGTGCTCTATCCACTGCACTATCTTGCTACCTCTAACATTTATATAGTGTTTTAAGATTTTCAAAGCACTTAATAAATTTATCTCATTTGAGTCTCAGAAAAATCCTGTATGATAAATATTATAAACATTTTCTTTTCATTGGAAACAGAAATTAGAGACATTGACTTGCCTGTGGTCATTTATCTAGCAATTTTGAGAGGCAGGATTTGAACCCAGATTTCTTTTATCTCTAAGTCCAGAATTTTTTTCAAAATTATATTGCAACAATAATCTATTGTAGTTTTTGTGAATACTAACTCTATCATCCTTTGTTTTAGCTATCATTGGAAGCTTTATATCATCCTATCCACATTGCCACCTAACTGCTTTGTGTAAATATTGGGAGCCTATGAAAATTTTAAGAAGTTTAACATCATGTTAATATGTCAAAATAGATTGAAAAGAAAGAGAGATGATGAAGCCAGTTAGGAAGCTTCAAGATTACTACCAGTGTGAAGTACCAAGGAATAACAATGATACAAATGTCCTTGACTTCAGGACTCAGAATTTTATCAGTCAGTGTTATTTGTTGATCAAGTACAACTAAATTATAACAGAGAGAATAATGCTCTTAGAGCCCTTCTAAATTTTACCTCTTGCACTTGTACTTGTTGGTTGTGTGACCTCAGGGAAGTCTTATCACTTCTTTTTTTAATATTTTCATTTTACTTTTTATTTTAATAATATTTTATTTTTCTAAATACATGCAAAGATAGTTTTCAACATTCATCTTTGCAAAAACATTGTGCTACAAATTTTTCTCCTTCCCCTCCCTCTTTCCCAAGACAGTAAGCAATCCAATATAGTTTAAATATGTGCAGTTCTTCATAACATATGCTGCATAAGAAAAATCAGATCGAGTGAAACAAGGTTGCCCACTATCACCATTACTATTCAATATAGTACTAGAAACGCTAGCCTCGGCAATAAGAGCAGAGAAAGAGATTCAAGGAATTAGAGTAGGAAATGAGGAAATCAAACTATCACTCTTTGCAGATGACATGCTGGTATACTTAGAGAACCCCAAAGACTCTGCTAAAAAGCTATTAGAAATAATTCAGAAATTTAGCAAAGTTGCAGGATACAAAATAAATCCACATAAATCCTCAGGATTTTTATACATTACCAACACAATCCAACAGCAAGAGATACAAGAGAAATTCCATTCAAAATAATAGTCGATAGTATAAAATATTTGGGAATATATCTACCAAAGGAGAGTCAGGAATTATATGAGCAAAACTACAAAACACTTGCCACAAAAATAAAGTCAGATTTAAATAATTGAAAAAACATTAAGTGCTCTTGGATAGGCTGAGCGAATATAATCAAGATGACAATACTCTCTAAACTAATCTATTTATTTAGTGCTATACCAATCAGACTCCCAAGAAACTATTTTAATGACCTAGAAAAAATAACAACAGAATTCATATGGAACAACAAAAGATTGAGAATTTCAAGGGAAGTAATGAAAAAAAATTAAGTGAAGGTGGTCTAGCTGTACCTGATCTAGAACTATATTATAAAGCAACAGTCACCAAAACCATTTGGTATTGGCTAAGAAATAGACTAGTTGATCAGTGGAATAGGTTAGGTTCACAGGGCAAGATAGTGAATAAAAATAGCAATCTAGTGTTTGACAAACCCAAACATCCCAACTTTTGGGATAAGAATTCATTATTTGATACAAACTGCTGGGAAAACTGGGAATTAGTATGTCAGAAACTAGGCATGAACCCACATTTAACACCTACATACTAAGATAAGATCAAAATGGGTCCAAGATTTAGGCATAAAGAACGAAATCATAAATAAATTGGAGGAACATGGGATAGTTTACTTCTCAGACTTGTGGAGAAGGAAGGAGTTTGTGTCCAAGGGAGAACTAGAGACCATTATTGATCACAAAATAGAACATTTTGATTACACCAAATTAAAAAGTTTCTGCACAAACAAAACTAATGCAAACAAGATTAGAAGGGAAGTAACAAATTGGGAAAACATTTTTACAGATAAAGGTTCTGATAAAGGCCTCATCTCCAAAATATACAGAAAATTGACTTTAATTTATAAGAAATCAAGCCATTCTCCAATTGATAAATGGGCAAAGGATATGAACAATTTTCAAATGATGAAATTGAAACTATTTCCACTCATATGAAAGAGTGTTCCAAATCACTGTTGATCAGAGAAATGCAAATTAAGACAACTCTGAGATATCATTACACACCTGTCAGATTGGCTAAGATGACAGGAACAAATAATGATGAATGTTGGAGGGGATGTGGGAAAACTGGGACACTAATACATTGTTGGTGGAGTTGTGAAAGAATCCAACCATTCTGGAGAGCAATCTGGAATTATTCCCAAAAAGTTATCAAAATGTGCATACCCTTTAACCCAGCAGTGCTACTCCTGGGCTTATATCCCAAAGAAATACTAAAGAAGGGAAAGGGACCTTTATGTGCCAAAATGTTTGTGGCAGCCCTTTTCATAGTGGCTAGAAACTGGAAAATGAATGGATGTCCATCAATTGGAGAATGGTTGGGTAAATTATGGTATATGAATGTTATGGAATATTATTGTTCTTTAAGAAATGACCAACAGGAGGAATACAGAGAGGCTTGGAGAGACTTACATCAACTGATGCTAAGTGAAACGAGCAGAACCAGAAGATCATTATATACTTCAACAATGATACTGTATGAAGATGTTTCTGATGGAAGTGAATATCTTCAACATAGAGAAGAGCTAATCCAATTCCAATTGATCAATGATGGATAGAATCAGCTACATCCAGAAAAGGAACAATGGGAAATGAGTATAAACTGTGAGCACTGTTTTGTTTTGTTTTTCTTCCCAGATTATTTTTAGCTTCCGAATACTATTGTTCCTCTGCAACAACAACAACAACAAAATTCAGTTCTGCATATATATATATATATATATATATATATAGTACCTAGGCTATACTATAAAATATTTAATATGTATGGGAATGCCTGCCATCTAGGGGTGGGGGTGGAGGGAAGGAGGGGAAAAATTTGGAACAGAAGTATACAGAGTACAACGTATAATGTTGTAAAATTACCTACGAATATATACTGTCAAAGAAAATGTTATAATTATAAAAATTAATTTAAAAATTTTAAAAAAAGAAAAAAGAAAAATCAGATCAAATGGGTTATAACATCTTTAGATTCACTTTCCTCATTTGAAAAATATGAACAATATTATTTGTACTATGTCAAAATATTGATCTCTAATATGCTATGCAAATGTATGTTGTTATTATTATTTTTTGTTTAAAAATTTATATGTTCCACCTATAGTGAATCTTTCTATTGTTCTTATTATTTCATTCTACAAAATAATGTGTGTACTGTATTAGTAATCCATTATTAGGTACTGATATTTTCTTATTCTAAAAGTATTTGTAGAGTTTTTATCTCTATATCATGTGCTTTAAAAATGTCTATCAATACTCTTATGGGAAGGAAATATTCATCTTTCCATATCAACATTTAGAATGATGGGCCTCCTATATTTTATTAATATTATATGGACTGGAGGCAGAGCCACCATGGCAGAGTAAAGGCAGGTACTCACCTAAGTTCTCTCCTAAACTATTTCATATTCCTTTAAATAATGATGCTAAATAATTTTAAAGTGTCAGAACACTAAAAAAGATGGAGTAGAATATTTTCCAGTGTGGCTCTTTTCAACTATGAGATGATTGATACCATTTCCAATGATCTTGTTATGAAGAAAGCCATCAACACCCAGAGAGAGGACTGTGGGGACTGAGTGTGGATCACAGCATAACATTTTCATTCTTTTTGTTGTTGTTTGCTTCCATTTTATTTTCTTTCTCATTTTTCCTTTTTGATCTGATTTTTCTTATTCAGTAAGATAATAGTATAAATATATATGCATATATTGGATTTAACATATTTTTACCATGTTTAGCATATATTGGATTACTTGCCATCTAAGGGGAAAGGAAGAAATTGGACACAAGGTTTTGCAAGGATCAATGTTGAAAAGTTATCCATGCATATGTTTTGAAAAGAAAAAGTTTTAATAAAAAAGAACATTTTCCAGCTGAAGTCAACTTAGAAGGTCAACAGAAAAGCTTGTGACACCAAGGTAGGAGTCCAGCATGAAGTCCTGGTACAGGCCAATCCACCATAGGCTGGCCCTGGTCCCAAATGCATGCCAGTAAAGCCAGGAACCAGTCTAAAGCTCTCTGATACACCATCAGTACTGATGGTTTCTAGATCTTTCAGCTGAGAAATACCAAAGATGGCTTGGAAAATCAGCAGAAAAGATCTGTAAAACCAGGGTAGGAGCCCAGCACACAATCCCAGTGCAGGCCTCACTAGCACAGCTCCAGGATAGGCCCCTGCCCCAGAGTCAACAAAGCAGGATTCTATTAATTTAGTATAGTAAATCTTATAGCTACAGTGAGGCAGGAATAGCTGTAAGGCAGAAAATAATGCTTGTGGTCAGGTCCCTAGAAGGATCTCTGAAAACAGCTTCAAAACTATTGAAGCTTGGGACAGTGTATCCTTCACCTTGGAAACAAGAGTCCTACTTTAACAAAGGGTTAAAAGCTGAGTAATAGGCTAGGAAAATGAGCAGACAACAAAAAATATTTCTGATCAAAGAAAGTGGTGACAGGAAAGATCAAAACATACAATAAAGTCAAAGCTCCTACATCCAAAATCTCCAAGAAAAATAACAATTGGGCTCAGGCCATGGAAAAGATCAAAAGAAATTTTGAAAATCAAGTAAGAGAGATAGAGAAGAGATAGAAGAGAGATAGAGAAGACAAAGAATTGAGAGTAGTGCAAAAGGAAATACAAAAAAGCTAATGAGGAGAAGCAAAATTGGCCAATTTGGAAAGAAGGTGCAAAAGCTCACTGAGGAAAATAATTCCTTAAAAATTAGAATTGAGCAAATGGAAGCTAATGACTTTATGAGAAATCAAGATACAATCAAACATTTTTTCAAATGAAAATTAGGGGAAAATGTGAAATGTCTCATTGGAAAAAAACATTTGACTTGGAATATAGATCCTGGAGATCATTTAAAAATTGTTGGGCTACCTAAAAGTCTCAAAAAAGATCCTGGACATTATCTTTGAAGAAATTATCAAGGAAAACTTTCCTGATATTCTAGAACCAAAGGGCAAAATAGAAATAAAAAAAAATCTACCAATCATCTCCTAAAGGAGATCCCAAAATGAAAACTCCCAGGAATATTATAGCCAAATTTCTGAACTCCCAGGTCAAGGAGAAAATATTGCAATGATCCAGAAATAAACAATTTAAGTATGGTACAGCCATGGTCAGGATAAAATAAGATTTAACAAACTTCTACATTAAAGGACCAGAGGACTTGGAATTTAATATTCCAGAGAGCAATGGAGCTAGGATTACAATGAAGAAACATCCAGCAAAACTGAATATAATTCCTTAGGAGAAAAGGTGGATATTCAGTGAAGATGGAGGGTTTTCAAGCATTTATTATGAACAGATCAGAATTCTCTCTCTCTCTCTCTCTCTCTCTCTCTCTCTCTCTCTCTCTCTCTCTCTCTCTCACTTTTGAGATTTTTTATTAGAATTGGAAATCTATATTTTCTTTCATAATGTGACTTTTATGGAAATGTTTTGCATAACTTCACATGTGGTTTCTTAATGGATGGCCAGAAGTAAGAACATAGGAGAAAATCTGGAACTGCAAAAGTTTTAAAACAAATGTAAAAAAATTGTTTTAAATATAACTGGGGGAAAATATTAAATAAACACATTTAAAAGAAAAAGATATATTATATTAACTATTTAGTGTAACCCTGCATCCATCCAAGCCTTGGCCAATTTCCCAAAGCATCAGACCTTTTCCACTACATGTTTACACACTGTAAGGTTACAGGACTCCTGATAGGCTGAATGTTGCTCCTTGACAATGTGTACCTTTATGAAGGGAAGAGTTTCTTCAGGTGACTGGAAATCTTCCTGAGTTTTAAATACAACTAGCAGCACTCACAGTCACAGAAATGTAGGGAGAACTTCTCCTCCCTCAATTTGTCCTATATCTCTAGAGACTGCTGAGATTGTGTTTGTTTTTAGTTTGAATTGAACTCTTATCTTGCTCCTACTGAAAGAGCCCATTTATTCTAATCTATATAATTGGAGAAGGAAATGACAAACCACTCCAGTATCTTTGCCAAGAAAACCCAAATGAGGTCGAGAGTCTGACACAATTGAAATATTGAACAACAACAACAACAAAAATCAGCAAAACTTCCCTAATTTCTATTTATTGATTATTTTGATAAAGGTGTTTACTAGCTATTTGTGGTGGTCTTTTGGTGGAAAGAACTGGCAAATGTAAGCTATGCTTTATCATCCTTTTGAGAATAGGAAAAATACAATTTATTCTACACCTATTATATCCTTACACTATCACTATTTGATGTGTGAAAAGATTTAATTCTATCTCAATATCCCTTTTGAAGATAGGTGAGAGAAGGAGTATATGGATAACCTACTACTCCACCTGTTCTGTATAAAGGTAAAAATCAGTTTCCCTTGGAACAAAGTGGACCAAATCCCAGATCAGATATTTTGCCATGACACTTTCAATGCAGCTGTCTTCATAGGCTAACACTGCCCACAAACATATATCTTACATACAGGTATTTTCCAAATCCATTATGGTACATTTTATAGTTATGAAGTATATATTGAGATAAATCTTAATCACTTTAAGTGTTTTTCTAATTCAATTTCTATTTCAGGATACCAATAAATCTTGGCATATTTGGTAATAGTCTTCTAGTTGATATTGCTATTTTAATGTGAGAGAAATTATTATTAATAATCAATTATAGGGGAGATTCAGACTTTTTCTCTGCCCTATTTTCTTGTTCAAAGTTCAGCCTTTGAAGGATACTACTGACCTCTGCCAAAAATTTACTCCACTTAAATCACCTTCTATCAAGTGAATTCTTGCCCAACTTGTTCCATTCAAGCAAGTTTGACTGGAGATAGACCCTTTGTCTAGATTTTCAAAGGGTGAGGGTGATCTGTGTGCAAAGAAAGTCTCTTTGTCCAAGAGTGGCATGATGTCAGTCTCTCAGCACCTTATTGGAGTGAACCCACTTCTCATTTTAATACTCATTCTTTCATTAATTGTTAATAAATCAGAATTGATTGTCACCCTCAGAAACAACCACTTTTCCAAGGGCATATAAACTGTGAAACCACTGCCATGAAAGATTCTTTGGCATTTGACAATATCAATGAATCTTCTTATTAATAAAATAATTAATTATCCAGAAACTATTTCCTGAACTTTGTGAATATCACAAATGATTCTTTTCTGTAATGGATCAATATATTTTGTAAGTATTACTTTCATCAAAAGGTTCAGTGTAACCTCCAAATTCAACCTTTAAATCTAAAGTTTCTATCCTTCCTTGAAATATGTTAAGAATTGTATGCCTATTGAATCAAAGTGACATTTTGATATCATTGGTGAAAGATTACACATGCTTTTTTTGGAGGCATATAGCTTACTCTTATCCATGAATATAAAGTGATTATTAAGATGTTTTGATTCAATTCTGTCTTTAAGATAAAAGTCATACTTGTTTCTCTTTTATAGTAGATAATGATTTTAAGACTAGGCAAGAACATAAGTGGAATATAGAAGTTTCTTCCCTGTAGACTTCAAATGTTCCAAAATTATCACCCTTCTTGATTCTATCTTTTGCATTTGCAATATGAGACTGTCTCTAATCTGAGGGAGCTCATAATCTAATGATAATCATCATTATTATCACTATAATCTAATCTAGTATGCAAATAACTATGAATAAATTGGAGATGATTTTAGAGAAAAAAAGTTAATGAGTATTGAGAAGAACTTCTTTAGAAGTTAGATGTTAGCTGAGATTTGAGGAAGATGGAAGATGGATGGCAGAGATGTCAGACATGGGAACAGACAGTGAAAAAGAAGTCAGGGGTTGGAATATCTTGTGTAAGTGTAAGAAACAGCAAAGAGTCCAGTGACAATGGATTACAGAGTATATGGGAGGGAAGGAAGGAGTCCAATTAAAAGGCTACTGCAAGAATCTATTGATAAAGACTCATACCAAAATGGAAGAAAGAAGAGAAAGATGTTACAACAGTGGATAATATCAGGATTTGACTACTAATTATATATAGACAGTGAGAAATGATGAGAAGTAGAGGATGGCAATTTCAAATCTGTGACTGGGAGGATTGTGGTTTCTTCAACAGTAATATGGAAGTTAGGAAAAAGCAAGAAGTTGGAGAGGGAAAATGAGTTCAATTTTGGACATGTTGAGTTTAAAATGTCTACGAAACATCCAATTAGATGTCTAATGAGCAGCTAGAAATGTGAAACTAGAGGACAAGATAGGCTAGAGCTACATAAGAAGACCTGCATATAGGTAATAATGGAAACCATGGAAGCTGATAATATGTATTTTCATATGCCTTTATGAAAATACAGTAAAAATTTATTTTTACCAAGTGAGAGAATAGAGAAGAAGACTCAGGACAGAACAAAGGAACCCCGCTGTCAGTGGGCATGATGTGGATGAAGATCCACCAAAGGAGATAGCTAGAACAATCAGATAGATAAAAGGAGATCCAGGAAATAGAAGTATCAAAAAGCTAGAGAAGGGAATATCAAAAAACAGAGGGTTATTGGAAATACCAAAGGCTGCAGAGAAGTCAGAAAGTATGAAAAACAACAAAAGACCATGAGATTTGGCAATAAAGAGATAAGCAAGTATTTACTAATTACTATGTATCAAATATATGCTATGTTCTGGGAATGCAAAGGAAGATTAAAAAAAATCATAATCTCTGCTTCTAAAAAGCTCATATTTTCAAGTATATTTTCTTTTCCCTACTTACATGTAAAACATTTTTAATATTTCTTTTGAAAACTATGCTTCAGATTCTCTCCCTTACCTTCCCACCCCATCCCCACTGAAAAGGCACATGTAAGTTATTCAAAACATTTCTATAAAAGTCATGTTGTGGGGACTATGACAGCATAGATTCCCCCTCCCCCAAAGAAAAAGTCTTCAAAAAAGATAAAGTTTAAAAAAAAGTATCCTCAATCTGTATTCAGATACAATTAGTTCTTTCTCAGAGTATGGATATCATTTTTCTTTTCTTTTTTTCTTTTTTTATAAAGCTTTTTATTTTCAAAACATATGCATGGATAATTTGACAACATTGACCCTTGCATAGATTTTTGTTTCAGATTTTTTTCCTTCTTCCTCCCACCCCTTCTCCTAGATGGCAGGCAATATGTTAAACATGTTAAAATATATGTTAAATTCAACATGTAGTTATACATATTAATACAATTCTCTTGCTGCACAAGAAAAATTGGATCAAAAAAAGAAAGTAAATGAGTAAGAAAACAAAATGCAAACAAACAACAACAAAAAGAGTGAGAATGTTATGTTGTGATCCACACTTAGTTCCCACAGTCCTCTCTCTGAGTGTAGATGGCTCTCTTCTTCACAAGATCATTGGAATTGGCATCAATCATCTCATTGGCGGAAAGAGACATGTTCATCAGAATTGATCATCATATAATATTGATGTTGGTGTATACTCCTGGTTCTACTCATTTCACTTAGCATCAGTTCATGTAAGTCTCTCCAAGTCTCTCTGAAATCATCCTTCTAGTTGTTTCTTACAGAACAATAATATTCCATAACATTCACATACCATAACTTATTCAGCCATTCTCCAATTGATGGGCATCCACTCAGTTTCCAGTTTCTTGCCACCACAAACATTTTTGCACATGTGGGTCCCTTTCCCTTCTTTAAGATCTCTTTGGGATACAGGCCCAATAGAAACACTGCTAGATTAAATGGTATGCACAGTTTGATAACTTTTTGAACATAGTTCCAAACTGCTCTCCAGAATGGCTGGATCTATTTACAGTTCCACCAACAATGTTTTGTGTCTTAGTTTTCCCACATACCTTTCAACATTCATCCTTGTCTTTTCCTGTCATCTTAGCCAATCTGAGAGGTATGTAGTGATGTCTGTAAGTTGTCTTAATTTACATTTCTCTGATCAGTAGTGATTTAGAGCATCTTCTCCTTTGATTAGAAACAGTTTTAATTTCTTCAAATGAAAATTGTCTGTTCATATCCTTTGACCATTTATCAATTAAAGAATGGCTTAATTTCTTATAAATTTGAGTCAATTCTCTATATATTTTAGAAATGAGGCCTTTATCAGAACCCTTAAATGTAAAATTTATTTCCAAATTTAATGTTTCCCTTCTAATTTTGTCTACATTAGTTTTGTTTGTACAAAAATTTTTTAACTTAATATAATCAAAAATATCTATCTGATGTTCATTATGAGTTCTAGTTCTTCTTTGAACACAAATTCCTTCCTTCTCCACAGATCTGAGAGGTAAACTATTCTATGTTTGCTTATGTCTAAATTATGAACCCATTTAAATCTTATCTTGATATGTGATGTTAGGTATAGATTGAGCCCTAATTTCTTCCATACTAGTTTCTAATTCTTCGAGCAGTTTTTGTCAAATAGTGAGTTCTTTTCCCAAAACCTGGGGTCTCTGGGTTTGTCAAACACTAAATTGCTAGAGGCACTGATTATTTTGTCTTGTGAACCTAAGCTATTCCACTGATCAACTACTCTGTTTCTTAATCAGTACCAAATGGTTTTGATGACTGCTGCTTTATAATAGAGTTTTAGATCTGACACAGCTAGGCTACCTTCAATAGCACTTTTTTTTCACAAATTCCCTTGAAATTCTTGAACTTTTGTTCTTCCAGATGAAGTTTGTTACTATTTTTAATAGATCTGTAAAATAATTTCTTGGGAGTTTTATTGGTATGGCACTAGATAAGTAGATTAATTTAGGTAGTATTGTCATTTTTATTATATTCACTCAGCCTACTCATGATCACTTGATATTTTTCCAACTGATTAGACATTGCTTCATTTGTGTGGAAAGTGTTTTGTAGTTGTGTTCATATAGTTCCTGACTTTCCCTTGGCAGACAGATGCCCAAATTTATTATACTACCAACAGTTATTTTAAAAGGAATTTCTCTTGTTTTTCTTGTTACTGGACTTTGTTGGTAATATATAAAAGTGCTGATGATTTATGTGGATTTATTTTGTATCCTGTAACTTTTCTGAAGTTGTTTATTATTTCTAGAAAGTTTTTAGTTGATTCTCTAGGGTCCTCTAAGTATATCATCATATCATCTACAAAGAGTGATAATTTGATTTCCTCATTGCCCACTTTAATTATTTTAATCAATTTTTCTTCTTTTATTACGAAAGCTAACATTTCTAATACAATACATAATAGTCATGGTGATAGTGGGCAGCACTGTTTCACTCCTAATCTTATTGGGAATGGCTCTAGTTTGTCCCCATTACATGTTATGCTTACTAATGGTCTTAAATAGATGCTACTATTATTTTAAGGAAAAGTCCATTTATTCCTATATCTCTAGTGTTTTTAATATGAATGTGTTTTGGATTTATCAAATGCTTTTTCTGCATTTGTTGAGATAAGCATATGATTTTTGTTAGTTTGGTTATTGATATAGTTGGTTATGCTAATAGTTTTCCTTATATTGGATCAGCCCTGCATTTCTGGTATAAATGCTACTTGGTCATAGTGTATTATCTTTGGGATGACTTTCTGTAATCTCGTTGCTAATATTTTATTTAAAATTTTTGCATCAATATTCATTATGGAAATTGATCTAAAATTTTCTTCCTCTGATTTCATTCTACCTGTTTTAGGTATCAATACCATGTCTGTGTCATAAAAGGAATTTGGTAGGAATCCTTCTTTCCCTATTTTTTTAAAATAGTTTATATAGTATTGGAATAAGTTGCTCTTTAAATGTTTGGTAGAATTCACATGTAAATCCAGCTGGTCCAGGAGATTTTTTCTTAGGGAGTTGATTAAAGCTTGTTCTATTTCTTGTTCTAAAATGGGACTGTTTAAGTAATTTATTTCCTCTTCTGTTCTATATTTTTGTATGTATTCTTCCATTTCGCTTAGGTTATTAAATTTATTGTCATGAAGTTGGGCAAAATAACTCCTAATTATTGCTCTAATTTTCTCTTCATTGGTGGAAAGTTCTCCCTTTTCATTTTTGAGATTAACAATTTGATTTTCTTCTTTCCTTTTTCTAATAAAATTAACTAAAGGTTTATCTATTTTTTGGGGGGTTCATAAAACTAACTCTTAATTTTATTTATTAATTCAATAGTTTTCTTATTTCCCATTTTACTAACCTCCCCTTTTATTCTCAGAAATTCAAATTTGATATTTAATTGAGGGTTTTTGATTTGTTCTTTTTCTAGCTTTTTTACTTGTAAGTCCAATTCATTGATCTTCTCTTTCTCTATATGCAAGTAAACATTTAGAGATATAAAATTTCCCCTTATAACAGTTTTGGCTGCATCCCCCAAATTTTGATATGTTGTCTCATTATTGTCATTCTCTTGGATGAAATTATTGAATGTGTCTATATTTGCTGCTTCCCCCACATTCATTCTTTAGGATTAAATTATTTAATTTCCAGTTAACTTTGGTCTATTTCTTCCTGGCCTTATATTGCATGTAAATTTTATTGTATCATGATCTGAAAAAAATGCATTTGCTGTTTCTGCCTTTATGCATTTGATTTTGAGATTTCTTTGCCCCAATACATGATGAATTTTTGTATAAGTTCCATGAACCAATAAGAAAAAAATAAACTCCTGGAGGGCAGAACCAAGATAGTGGAGAAGCCACATGTGACTTTCTAAGCTCTCTCATGCCCTCAGTGCCAACTATTTAATCCAGCCTCAAAAATAGTGCTTGACTGGTAAAACCCACAAAGATTAGAAGTACAACAACTTACCAGCCAAAAATCTGGAATTTTGTCAGAAAAGGTCTGTCCTGAGGGGTGGGAAAAGACTGGCATGGACAGTGATAGAACTAGGCTAGCATATTGTGCAAATGAGGCTAGGGAGGCTTCTGGGGTTAGAAAAGCTACAGAGACAGATGACTCTGGCACAGGCTGATTGCTCTACTCTGCTTGCAAAACATCAGATCATCAGAGAAATCAAAGCCACGTTAAAAAATGCCAGAAACTATAGTCTGCCTATAGCTACCCCAAACCAAAAGTGACTCTGCACAGATCACAGGCATGGCTATGCAGCCCCATTCTGCTGTACAGGGATTTTCCTTGGGGCAGTTAAGAACCTTCATGGCAGGGGGACACAGCCCAGGGCAGCCTGGGGAAATTCTCTCCCAAAGCACCCTCGTACCTTTGTAGCCATTCACAAGACAACTGCTGTCCATATGCTTATCCCTGTTCTGCAGAGGAAGCTGGTAACCTCCTTGCTATGAAGGCAGACCCTATAGGTTTTTAAAAATGAGTAAAAAAAATTAAAACTACAATAGCTTCTATACAGAAAGAGAGCAGGTTTGCAACCCTGAAGAGATTAAAGCAAACAGTCTCCAGATAATACCCTGAAGGGGAATGTTACTTGGCCCCCATCACATAACTCTCTCCTAGAAGAGACTATTAAAAACTTCAAAAGAGAGTTAGAAGAAAAATGGGGAAAGGAAAGAGAAGCTATTCAAGAGAGTAACAACCTCCTGAAATGTAAATTGGAAAACATAAAGAATTCACAGGAAGTGCAGGGAAACAGAATTTGTGAATTGGAAAAGGTTAAAATAAAAAACTCTGGAAAGTAGGATTGGTGAATTGGAAAAGATAAAGAATTCCCGAGAAAGTAGGATTTGTGAATTAGGAAAAGAAAATAACTCACTAAAAAAAAATTTTATATATATATATATATAGTGAAATGGAAAAAAATTCCATAGAGCAAAACAATTCATTTGAAAACTCAATTGGACATATACAAAAAGAAGTTAAAAAAGCAAATGAAAAAAATAACTCATTAAAAATCAGAACTGAACAAATAGAAATGAATGATTCATTGAGACAATAAGAATCAGTCAAGCAACCCCCCCCCAAAAAAAATGAAAAGCTGGACAAAAAATGTAAATAATTACATGGAAAATCAACAGATCTGGAAAATAGACTTAGGAGACATAATCTGAGGATTATTGGACTTCCTGAAAATTATGATAAAAAAAAGAGCCTAGATTCTATTTTACAGGAAATCATCAAAGAGAACTGCCCAGAGGTAATAGAACCAGAAGGTAAAATAAGCATTGAAAAAATTCATCAAACACCTTCTGGAAAAGGCATAAAAAAAAAAAAAAAAAAAACTCCACAGAATATTGTAGCCAAACTTCAGAACTATCAGACTAAGAAAAAAATATTACAGGCAGCCAAGAAAAAACAATTCAAATACCGAGGTGCCACAATAAGAGTCACTCAGGATCTGGCTGCCTCCACATTAAAGGATCGAAGGGCCTGGAATCTGATATTCTGAAAGGCAAAAGAACTTGGAATGCATCTAAGCTAAGTTGAGCATTTTCTTCCATGGAAGAAGATGGACATTAATTGAAACAGATGAATTCCATTTGTTTCTAAGGAAAAAACCAGATCTGAACAAAAAAAAAAATTATCTCCTACCACAGGACTCAAGAGAAGCAGAAAAAGGTAAAAGGAACTCTTGAGAACTGTATTTCTGTTGTAGATATACAGAAAGTCCACATGTATAATTTGATTTTACTGATATAACATAAAAAGAAGTAGAAATAGAAAGGGGAGAGTGTCAGAAAATGGGAAAAGTGGAGATAAAAAAAGGGAAACTACATCCCAGGAAGAGGCAAAGAAAACTTATCATATCTGAGGGAATTTAGAAAGGAGAAGGAACATTGTCTGAATCATACTCTCATCAGAATTAGCTCAAAGAGAAAATAATTGACATATTTGTTTTACAGAAAATTCTCTCTCAACTCATTAAAAAGGGGGAGAGGAAAAGGGAAAAGGAAAAGAGTAATAAGGGAAGGGTACAAGAAAGGGGAAGGAATTGAAAGGGAGGGGGGAAGGATACTAAAAAGGAGGTTTGCATGACACAAGTGGGGTCCATAAGTTTAATACTGGGAAAGGGGTTCAGGGGGGCAAGAAAAAAAAAAGCATAATCTGGTGATAATATGATGGCAGGAAATACAGAATTAGTAATTTTAACTGTAAATATGAATGGGATAAATTCTCCCATTAAGAGGAGGCCGATAGCAGACTGGATCAAAAATCAGAACCATACAATATGTTACTTACAGGAAACACATTTAAAGCAGGGAGATATATACAGACTAAAGGTAAAAGGCTGGAGCAGAATCTATTATGCTTCAAGTGAAGTAAAAAAAAAAAAGGGGTAGCCATCCTTATCTCAGATTAAGCAAAAGCAAAAATCGATCTAATTAAATGAGATAAGGAAGGAAACTATATCTTGCTAAAGGGTAGCATAAACAATGAAGCAATATCAATACTAAACATATATGCATCTAACTTCCTAAAGAAGAAGTTAAGAGAGTTGCAAGAAGAAATAGATAGCAAAACTGTAATAGTGGGAGATGTCAACTTGCACTCTCAGAATTAGATAAATCAAACCACAAAACAAATAAGAAAGAAATTAAAGAGGTAAATACAATATTAGAAAAATTAGGTATGATAGATCTTTGGAGAAAACTGAATGGTAATGGAAAGGAGTACACTTTTTTCTCAGCAGTTCATGGAACCTATACAAAAATTGACCATATATTAGGACATAAAGATCTCAAAATGCAGGAAGGCAGAAATAGTAAATGCTTTCTTTTCAGATCACGATTCAATAAAAACTACATTCAACAAAAGTTAGGGGTAAATAGACCAAAAAGTAATTGGAAACTAAATAATCTCATCTTAAAGAATGATTGGGTGAAATAGCAAATTATAGACACAATTTATAATTTCACCCAAAATAATGACAACAATGAGACATCATACCAAAATTTGTGGGATGAAGCTAAAGTGGTAATGAGGGGAACTTTTATATCTTTAAAAGCTTACTTGAATAAAATAGAGAAAGAAAAGATCAATGAATTGGGCTTGCAACTTGAAAAGCTAAAAAAGACCAAATTACAAACCCCCAACCAAATACTAAACTTGAAATTCTAAAATTAAAAGGAGAAATTAATAATATTGAAAGTAAAAAAAATATTGAATTAATAAATAAAACTAAGGGTTGGTTTTATGAAAAAACCAATAAAATAGATAAGCATTTGGTAAGGAAAAGGAAAGAGCAAAATCAAATTGTTAGTCTTAAAAATGAAAAGGGGGAACTTTGCACCAATGAAGAGGAAATTAGAGCAATAATAAGGAGTTACTTTGCCCAACTTTATGACAATAAATTTGATAACTTAAGTGAAATGGATGACTACCTCCAAAAATATAGGCTTCCCAGATTAACAGAGGAGGAAGTAAATTAAATAGCTCCATTTCAGAAAAAGAAATAGAAGAAGCTATTAACCAACTTCCTAAGAAAAAGTCCCCAGGACTAGATGGATTTACATGTGAATTCTACCAAACATTTAAAGAACAATTAGCCCCAATGTTATATAAACTATTTGAAAAAATAGGGGATGAAGGAGTCTTACCAAACTCCTTTTATGACACAGACATTGTACTGATACCTAAACCAAGTAAGTTGAAAATTGTGAAAGAAAACTATAGACCAATCTCCTTAATGAATATTGATGCTAAAATCTTAAATAAGATATTAGCAAAAAGGCTACAAAAAATCATCCCCATGATACACCATGATCAAGTAGAATTTATACTAAGAATGCAGGGCTGGTTTAATATTAAGAAAACTATTAGTATAATTGACCATATTGATAATCAAATTAACAAAAACCATATGATCATCTCAATAGATGCAGAAAAAGCATTTGATAAAATCCAACATCCATTCCTACTAAAAACACTTGAGAGTATAGGAATAAAAGGACTATTCCTTAAAATAATCAGGAGCATATATTTACAACCGTCAGTAAGCATAATATGCAATAGAGATAAACTGGAACCTTTCCCAGTAAGATCAGGAGTGAAACAAGGTTGCCCACTATCACCATTACTATTCAATATTGTATTAGAAATGCTAGCCTCGGCAATAAGAGCCGAGAAAGAGATTCAAGGATTTAGAGTAAGTAATGAGGAAATCAAACTATCACTCTTTGCAGATGACATGATGGTATACTTACAGAACCCCAGAGAATCTAATAAAAAGTTATTAGAAATAATTGACAAGTTTAGCAAAGTTACTGGATACAAAATAAATCCATATAAATCCTCAGCATTTTTATACATCACCAACAAAATCCAACAGCAAGAGATACCAAGAGAAATTGACAACGGTCGAGAGTATAAAATATTTGGGAATATATCTACCAAAGAAGAGTCAGGAATTATATGACCAAAATTACAAAATACTTGCCAGAGAAATAAAGTCAGATTTAAATAAATGGAAAGACATTAAGTGATCTTGGGTAGGCCAAGCGAATGTAATATAGATGACAATACTCCCTAAACTAATCTACTTATTTAGTGGTATACCAATCAGACTCTCTAGAAACTATTTTAATGACCTAGAAAAAAAAAACAAAATTCATATGGAAGAACAAAAGGTCGAGAATTTCAAGGGAATTAATTAAAAAATAAATAAAATGAAGGTGGCCTAGCTTTACCTGAACTAAAACTATATTTATAAAGCAGTAGTCACCAAAACCATATGGTATTGTCTAAGAAATAGACTAGTTGATCAGTGGAATAGGTTAGGTTCACAGGACAAAATAGTGTGCAACTATAGCAATCTAGTATTTGACAAGCCCAAAGATCCTAACTTTTGGGATAAGAATTCATTCTTTGACACAAACTGCTGGGAAAACTGGGAATTAGTATGACAGAAATTAGGCATGGACCCACACTTAACACCATCCAAGATAAGATCAAAATGGGTCAGTGATTTAGGCATAAAGAATGAGATCATAAATAAATTAGAGGAACATAGGATAGTTTATCTCTCAGACTTGTGGAGCAGGAAGGAATTTGTGAACTCAAGATCATTATTGATTACAAAATAGAAAATTTTGATTACATCAAATTAAAAAGCTTTTGTACAAACAAAACTAACACAAACAAGATTAGAAGGGAAGTAACAAATTGGAAAAATATTTTTACAGTTAAAGGTTCTGATAAAAGCCTCATTTCCAAAATATATAGAGAACTGATTCTATAAGAAATCAAGCCATTCTCCAATTGATAAATGGTCAAAGGATATGAACAAAAAAATTTCAGATGATGAAATTGAAACTTTCCACTCATATGAAAGAGTGTTCCAAATCACTATTGATCAAAGAAATGCAAATTAAGACAACTCTGAGATACCACTACACACCTGTCAGATGGGCTAAGATTATGGGAAAAAAGAATGATGAATGTTGGAGGGGCTGTGGGAAAACTGGGAAAGTGATACATTGTTGGTGGAGTTGTGAAAGAATCCAACTATTCTGGAGAGCAATCTGAAATTATGCCCAAAAAGTTTTCAAACTGTGCATACTCTTTGATCCAGCAGTGCTGCTACTGGGCTTATATCCCAAAGAAATACTAAAGAAGGGAAAGGGACACCTGTATGTGCCAAAATGTTTGTGGCAGCCCTTTTTGTAGTGGGTAGAAACTGGAAAATGAATGGATGCCCATCAATTGGAGAATGGTTGGGTATATTCATATGGTATATGATTGTTATGGAATATTATTGTTCTGTAAGAAACGACCAACAGGAGGAATACAGAGAGAGTTGGAGAGACTTATATGAACTGATGCTAAATGAAACGAGCAGAACCAGAAGATCATTATACACTTCAACAACAATACTACATGAGGATGTATTCTGATGGAAGTGGGTATCTTCAACAAAGAGAAGATCTAATTCAGTTCCAATTGATCAATGATGGACAGAATCAGCTATACCCAGAGAAGGAACACTGGGAAATGAATGTAACCTGTTTGCATTGATGTCTTTTTTCACAGGTTATTTTTACTTTCTGAATCCAATTCTTCCTGTGCAACAAGAAATTCGGTTCTTCACACATATATTGTATCTAGGATATGCTATAACACATTTAACATCTAGGGGAGGGGGTGGAGGGAAGGAAGGGAAAATTTGGAACAGAAGTGAGTACAAGGGATAATGTTGTAAAAAATTACCCATGCATATATACTGTCAAAAAATTATAATTATAAAATTAATAAAAAAGAAAAAAAAAAAGAAAAAATCAAACTCCTTTCTGAGTCCATTCAATTTTCTCCAAAGATGTATTATATCAAACTTTTCTAACATTTTGTTTACCTCCTTAACTTCTTTCTTATTTATTTCGTGGTTTGATTTATCTAATTCTAAAAAAGTGAGATCCCCCCACTATAGTTTTGCTCTCTATTTCTTCTTGCATCTTCCTTAACTTCTCCTCTAGGAATTTGGATGCTATACCATTTGGTGCATATATGTTTAGTATTGATATTTCTTCATTATCTATGGTATCCTTTAGAAAAATATAGTTTCCTTTCTTATCTCTTTTAATTAGATCATGGAGAACGTTTTTCAACATAAGTCCTTTATAGTAATCTTGGATTATTTTATTGCTGAGAATAGCAAAGTCATCCACAATATTTATATTATTTTGTGCACAATACATTTTACTTTACATGAGAACCTGGAGGACTTCTGAAGTTTTTCTGAGAGCATCCTGCTCATCATTTCTTATAGAACAATAGTATTCTTTCAGTCATATATCACAATTTATTCAGCCATTCCTTAGTTAATAGCACCTCCTCAGTTTTCAATTTTTTGCCCTGAGAAAAGAGCTACTATAAATGTTTTGTATATATATTGCCTTTTCCAAATATATATATATATATATATATATATATATATATATATATATATATATATGTTTCTTTTGAGGTAAGAAGCTGATATTTTAATAGGTCAAGAATATGAAAGCGATAGTCATGAGCCTTACACATACTCCTTGTTTTTGCGTGACCTGCAAGCTAAGAATAAGTTTTTACATTTTAAATGAAGTTTTATTGTATTTTAAAATATAGTTTTTAGTTTGACCATTAAAAAAATAGGCAAAGGGCAAGATGTGACTCTCAGCTGAAGTTTGCCCATATTTCCCTAGAACTAAGGAGAAAACTTGAAAACATCTATGTTCATATGAGATATATGCAATGGAAATGGAAACTAATCACAGTGGGAAGGGACTAGCTGCAGGTTAGGACTAAAAAAAAACCCTTCACTCTTCTCTGAAGGTAGAATTTGAATTAAGTTTTGAAGAGAACCAGAGAAGCTAAGAATCAGAGGTGAGGAGGGATAAGGAACAACTAATACAGATGAATGAAATAGGGGGATGCTATTATATCATGTTAGAAATAACAAGTTGATAAGAATAGTTAGATCATAAAGTGTAGGGAGCAGAATAATGTGTAAGAAGACTGGAAAGGAGGGAATTAACCAGGTTCTAAATAGTTTTAAAAGTCAGAGAATCTTATATTTATTTGATCTTAGAGATAATGAGAAACCATTGGAATTTGTTGAATAAGGTGTTGACATATACTTTAGGAAAATTACTTTGGCAGCTTACCAGGAGATGAGATTAAAGTAGAACAAGACTTGAGGCAGAAATACCATTTAAAAGGCTATTGCAATAGTCCCATCAAGAGATGATGGAGGGCTCATAAAATGGTGGTGACTATGAATGGAGAACAGGGGCATAAATGAGAGATATTGTAGAAGTAAAATTATAAGATTTTGCAATACAATGGATAAGGGGGATTGGGTTCAAATGAGGAAAAAACTGACAGTAACATTAATGAGCCTAAATGACTAAAATGATGGTAGTGCACTCAACAGTAACGGGAAAGTTAGAAAGAGGAGAGGATTTGAGGGGAAAGATAATGAATTATTTTCGACAAGTTGAGTCTGAGGTGCCTATGAAACATCAAATTTGAGAAGTTATGAAGGCAATTGGTGAGATGGAACAGGATTTTAGCAGAGAAATTAGAGCTGAATACATGGATCTGGAAATTATCAGTATAAAACTGATAGCTGACTCCCTGAGAGCTGATGAAATCACCAAGAGAAATTGAGGGGGAAAAAAAGAAGAACACTAGAACAAAGCAGAGACCAAAGGACAAATAAGAGGCAGGGTAATTATGCCCAACTGAATTAATTAAACATAGGTGCAGCAGGAGTTTGCTCAACAGAACTGATGCTGTATCCTTAAAGAATATCCATTCTACACTATTATTAAGTAAAACTTTTCAAATGGCTAAATTGGTCTACACATATCTTTTTTTTTTTTCCAAACCTGAATCAGAACCAATAGATCAGCCCACATCAGGCCTTGCTCAGGACATAAATTATTGCCATTCTTTTTATTGATTGTTCTCATTAGTTTCAGATATATAATTTTCCTCCCTTTCATTCCTGATCAAGTTAACTTAAAAGTTTATCATTCTTAGGATACAATTTCCAATGATTGTTCATTTATAAAGTAACTTATAATCTATTCTTAACTTTTCAATTCATTTTGTTTTATGGGTAACAAAGCAAATAAGCCTGAAAATGAACTATTTGAGTATTGAGTTAAATCCACCCACATGGATCCAAAAATATTTTTCCATATGTCACATCCAGAGAATCCACTCATCTTATTTAAGAATACACTTAACCTATATTATATTCAAATGACAGTTACTTCAAGGATTTTTGAATCCATGGGTTAAATGTGTACTCCCTCCATGGATGCAGATTTTTTTCTCTCTGTGGGACTTGGCAGATCATCATCATTTGCTATGGCTGAAAAAAAAAAATTACCTTATGCTTATCCTGATGATCTAGTCAAACAATATATTAGAAAAAGAAAAAACAAGTTAAAACAAATTTCAATTGGTTAGTTGAGAAGATTCAAATTGAGAAAGCACTCTAATTGATTCTGATTCTCATATCCCCATAAAGGTGCTATCACCAAATATTTCTTTCCCTTAGTACCCCCTGCTGTATTCTCTCCTTTTTCCAGATTGACAAGAGAAGAAACCTGTTGCTTCTGGATAAAGAACTCTTTAACATTACTTTGGAATGATGCAGGTTGTGGTCCCTTTAAAACTAGTCCTTTCAGATGGATTTATTCCCTTTGATTCCCATCCCCTCCTAGCTGAACAATTCAAGAAGCTAGGACCTTTGATTCACAAATCCTGGTCAAAAGCATCCCTTTGAATTTCAATAGGAGATATCAGAGCTCCATCAGATCTGAGCTAACTTGGGCTGTCCCAGGCCCCATTCTAATGATCTGCTCAGGTTTCCCAACCCCCACCTAGCAAATTCTAGCCCTCACTGGGTTTCATCAAGGAACCAACTTGGGACTCTACCCACAGGCCCCTTTAGCTAAATCTCTCATTATAAAAGAGCCAAGCTGGAGTCCTCTCTTTGCAGAGGTCCCAAACATGGCAGCCTTACTCCTGGCACCAAGGATCTCTGCCCACTGGAACACTGGTTCCGGTGCCCTTTTATCACTACCTTCACTTTTTACTAACTAGACTTTAACTTCCAAACCCCAAAATAAACCTCTTTTATCAATCTAGGTTTTCGGGTCTGTAAATTCCTTTACAGGGGACTCTATGCCACCACTAGACCTCATTTAACTCTATATACTTGCACCAAATCCAAAGGGGTTGCAGGGAAGCTCTATTTGACTCCCTGTACCTCAAACCTGCCACTAGACTTCAATTAAGACCTAATTACATTTAGGTACCCCAATTATAGACCTCATCAAGAAGTGCCTTAATCAGGCTCTTATCAGCATGTATGTACAATGGGTACCCCTTCTTATAGAGTTGCCCTACACCTCATGAGATCCAGGAAGATGGGTTCTTGTAATCTTCACCTCAGAAAGCTGAAGCCTTTATATAGAAGAAGTAGGAATAGAGTCTCCTTGGTTGATTGTTTTTTGAATGTTCATAAACATAAGGAGTCCAAATCTGCCTCTTGGGGTTAATAGGATGGCAAGCAATATAGAATTAGTCATTCTAACCATAAATGTGAATGGGGTAAACTCCTTCATAAATAGGAAGCAGTTAGCAGACTGGATTAAAAGTCAGAATCCTACTATATGTTGTTTACAGAAAACACACCTGAAACAGGGTGATACATTCAAACTAAAAGTAAAAGGGTGGAACAGAATCTATTATGCTTCAGGCAAAACCAAAAAAGCAGGAGTAGCCATCCTCATCTCAGATCAAGCAAAAACAAAAATTGATCTAATTAAAAGAGATAAGGAAGGGCATTATATCCTGCTAAAGGGTAGCATAGATAATGAAGCAGTATCAACATTAAACATATATACACCAAGTGGGACAGCATCTAAATTCTTTTTTTTTTTTTTTTCCTGAGGCTGGGGTTAAGTGACTTGCCCAAGGTCACACAGCTAGGAAGTATTAAGTGTCTGAAACCAGATTTGAACTCTGGTCCTCCTGAATTCAAGGCTGGTGCTCTATCCACTGAGCCACCTAGCTGCCCCCAGCATCTAAATTCTTAAAAGAGAAATTAAGAGAGCTGCAAAAAGAAATAGACAGCAAAACTATAATAATGGGAGATCTCAACTTTGCACTCTCAGAATTAGATAAATCAAACCACAAAATAAATAAGAAAGAAGTCAAAGAGGTAAATAGAATACTACAAAAGTCAGATCTTTGGCAAAAGCTAAATGGAGACAGAAAGGAGTATACTTTCTTCTCAGCAGTTCATGGAACCTATACAAAAATTGATCATATACTAGGGCATAAAAACCTCAAAATCAAATGCAGTAAGGCAGAAATAGTAAATGCATCCTTTTCAGACCACAATGCAATCAAAATTACATTTAATAAAAAGCCAGGGGAAAATAGACCAAAAAATAATCGGAAACTAAATAATCTTATACTAAAGAATGATTGCGTAAAACAGCAAATCATAGACATAATTAATAACTTCACCCAAGAAAATGACAATAATGAGACATCATACCAAAATGTGTGGAATACAGCCAAAGCAGTAATAAGGGGAAGTTTTATATCTCTACAGGCCTACTTGCATAAAATAGAGAAAGAGAGGGCCAACAAATTGGGCTTACAACTCAAATTGCTAGAAAAGGAACAAATTAAAAATCCCCAGACAAACACAAAACTTGAAATTCAAAAAATAAAAGGTGAGATTAATAAAATTGAAAGTAAAAAAACTATTGAATTAATTAATAAAACTAAGAGTTGGTTCTATGAAAAAACCAACAAAATAGACAAACCCTTAGTAAACCTGATTAAAAAAAGGAAAGAGAAAAAGCAAATTGTTAGTCTTGAAAATGAAAAGGGTGAACTCACCACTAATGAAGAGGAAATTAGAACAATAGTTAGGAGCTACTTTGCTCAACTTTATGCCGATAAATTCAATAACTTAAATGAAATGGAAGAATACCTTCAAAAATATAGCTTGCCTAGATTAACAGAGGAAGAAGTAAGTAGTCTAAATAGTCCCATCTCAGAAAAAGAAATAGACCAAGCTATTAACCAACTTCCTAAGAAAAAGTCCCCAGGACCAGATGGATTTACATGTGAATTCTACCAAACATTTAAAGAACAACTAACTCCAATGCTATGTAAACTATTTGAAAAAATAGGGATTGAAGGAGTCCTACAAAAGTCCTTCTATGACACAGACATGGTACTGATACCTAAACCAGGTAGATCGAAAACTGAGAAAGAAAACTATAGACCAATTTCCTTAATAAATATTGATGCTAAAATCTTAAATAAGATATTAGCAAATAGACTTCAGAAAATCATCCCCAGGATAATACACTATGACCAAGTGGTATTTATATCAGGAATGCAGGGCTGGTTTAATATTAGGAAAACTATTAGTATAATTGACCATATTAATAATCAAATTAATAAAAACCATATGATCATCTCAATAGATGCAGAAAAAGCATTTGATAAAATCCAACATCCGTTCCTACTAAAAATGCTTGAGAGTATAGGAATAAATGGACTATTCCTTAAAATAATAAGGAGCATATATTTAAAACCTTCAGTAAACATCATATGTAATGGCGATAAACTAGAACCTTTCCCTATAAGATCATGAGTGAAACAAGGTTGCCCACTATCACCATTATTATTCAATATAGTACTAGAAACTCTAGCCTCGGCAATAAGAGCCGAGAAAGAGATTCAAGGAATTAGAGTAGGAAATGAGGAAATCAAACTATCACTCTTTGCAGATGACATGCTGGTATACTTAGAGAACCCCAAAGACTCTGCTAAAAAGCTATTAGAAATAATTCAGAATTTTAGCAAAGTTGCAGGATACAAAATAAATCCACATAAATCCTCAGCATTTTTATACATTACTAACACAATCCAACAGCAAGAGATACAAAGAGAAATTCCATTCAAAATAACAGTCGATAGTATAAAATATTTGGGAATATATCTACCAAAGGAAAGTCAGGAATTATATGAGCAAAATTATAAAACACTTGCCACAAAAATAAAGTCAGATTTAAATAATTGGAAAGACATTCAGTGCTCTTGGATAGGCCGAGCAAATATAATTAAGATGACAATACTCCCTAAACTAATCTATTTATTTAGTGCTATACCAATCAGACTCCCAAGAAACTATTTTAATGACCTAGAAAAAATAACAACAGAATTCATATGGAACAACAAAAGGTCGAGTATTTCAAGGGAAGTAATGAAAAAAAAAAAAAATTAAGTGAAGGTGGTCTAGCTGTACCTGATCTAGAACTGTATTATAAAGCAAGAGTCACCAAAACCATTTGGTATTGGCTAAGAAATAGACTAGTTGATCAGTGGCATAGGTTAGGTTCACAGGGCAAGATAGTGAATAAAAATAGCAATCTAATGTTTGACAAACCCAAATATCCCAAATTTTGGCATAAGAATTCATTATTTGACAAAAACTGCTGGGAAAACTGGAAATTAGTATGGCAGAAACTAGGCATGGACCCACATTTAACACCACATACTAATATTAGATCAAAATGGGTCCAAGATTTAGGCATAAAGAATGAAATCATAAATAAATTGGAGGAACATGGGATGGTTTACCTCTCAGACTTGTGGAGGAGGAAGGAGTTTGTGTCCAAGGGAGAACTAGAGACCATTATTGATCACAAAATAGAAAATTTTAATCACATCAAATTAAAAAGCTTTTGTACAAACAAAACTAATACAAACAAGATTAGAAGGGAAGTAACAAATTGGAAAAATATTTTTACAGTTAAAGGTTCTGATAAAAGCCTCATTTCCAAAATATATAGAGAACTGATTCTATAAGAAATCAAGCCATTCTCCAATTGATAAATGGTCAAAGGATATGAACAGACAATTTTCAGATGATGAAATTAAAACTATTTCCACTCATATGAAAGAGTGTTCCAAATCACTATTGATCAGAGAAATGCAAATTAAGACAACTCTGAGACACACTTGTCAGATTGGCTAAGATGACAGGAACAAATAACGATGAATGTTGGAGAGGCTGTGGGAAAACTGGGACACTGATGCATTGTTGGTGGAGTTGTGAAAGAATCCAACCATTCTGGAGAGCAATCTGGAATTATGCCCAAAATGTTATCAAAATGTGCATACCCTTTGACCCAGCCATACTACTTCCAGGCTTATATCCCAAGGAAATACTAAAGAAGGGAAAGGGACCTGTATGTGCCAAAATGTTTGTGGCAGCCCTTTTCATAGTTGCTAGAAGATGGAAAATGAATGGATGTCCATCAATTGGAGAATGGTTGGGTAAATTATGGTATATGAATGTTATGGAATATTATTGTTCTTTAAGAAATGACCAACAGGAGAAATACAGAGAGGCTTGGAGAGACTTAAATCAACTGATGCTAAGTGAAACGAGCAGAACCAGAAGATCATTATATACTTCAACAATGATACTGTATGAGGATGTATTCTGATGGAAGTGGATATCTTCAACATAGAGAAGAGCTAATCCAATTCCAATTCATCAAAGATGGACAAAATCAGCTACATTCAGAAAAGGAACACTGGGAAATGAGTGTAAACTGTTATTTTTACCTTCTGAATCCAATTCTTCCTGTGCAACAAGAAATTCGGTTCTACACACATATATTGTATCTAGAACATATTGTAATATATTTAACATGTATAAGACTGCCTGCCATCTGGGGGAGGGGGTTGGGGGAGGAAGGGAAAAAATCTGAACAAAAGTAAGTGCAAGGGATAATGTTGTAAAAAATTACCCATGCATATGTACTTTCAAAAAAAAAAGTTATAATTATAAAATAAAATAAAAATTAAATTAAAAAAAAATAAATTAACTAAGCTATCAGGTTCCTATTTTCCCCTGCCTTTCCTCATCAGCAAATAGTTCCCAGGTTATGGGAGGGAGAGCAAGACTGGGAGAGTGTAGAGTGTACAGCCATTATCTCTCATATGTTGAAAGCACATGTCTCAGAATCAGCAAAAGGAATGTCTTTGTTTAAATTTGAATCTATGGGTTGCTTCCCCATTTGCTGTAGTTTTCCCGCTTAGAATGTAAGGTCACAATATCAGTCAATGAGGATGAGTGAGGAGTGGAATGGGTCAATGTTGCATCAGGGAACTTATATAGTGCCCCTTCTGTCGATGCTCAAGGCCCTCACTTTCACCCCTCCATATTGTGAGAGTGATTGCCTGATTCTCATGAGAACTGAATAAACTTTTTCCTTGCACCTTAAGAGATCTCTAAGATTAATTGGGTGAGTTGCATAGCACACACTACTTCCCAGGATTGTTGTGTAAATCAAATGAGATCATAATAATAATGTTCTTAGAACAATTTGTGGCTCATAATAAGCACTATAAAAATATTAGGTAGTAGCATTATGTGTGAAGAGTGCAAAATCATGATATTTTGTTTGCATGATATTTTTCTTTAAGGGATTAATAAGTAGAATTCCTATTCTTCAAAGAAGAAGATAAAAGCACCATATGTAGGACCCTCTATTTGCGGGAGGGACATGTATTCTATGTTTAAGAACCAAAAATCACATTCTCTCCATTAAAAAAGCAAGACAGCTGAGTGTGGAAATGGAAAAAATAGGAAAGCTTGAACATGTTTTATAAAGCATATTGCAGAATTTTACAATCTACATATATATCTATAGGAAGCATAGGGATTTGAGTTGCCTGGGGAGAAGTAGGACAAAAATCCTTTTTGCTCTTAAATTAACCTTCATGGCAACCATGAACATTATCCACAGAGCTGTGTTTTACTTTGCAATAGAATTCCTAAGATAATTCAAAGTAGAAGCGAGCTAGTGACCCAGGGTATTAAGATAGGGTTCAAAGGAATTTCAAACTGACACAGAATTTGGACTGTGAGTATCTACATGGAAGTAGGGAAAAGAGCAGTTCAAAAAGAAAGACTAAATATGTCTAAAAGATTTTCTAGTTATTCTGGTGAGTAGACTTATCTGAAATTTGCATCACAAAAGACTTAAAGGTAGATTAAAGGAAGAATTGGTACTTACATCCTCCACATTCCAGTCCCAAGGTTCTATCCACTTGCACACCCCCCCCCCCTTGCTGGCTTTCTAACTATGGGAGCCATCTAAAAATTGAATACTCTGCCTTAGGAAAAATGAGGATCCTCCTTAATGAAGGTCTTAAAACAAAGGGTAAGTGGACATTTATTCAGTCAAAGACCTTGACTAAATGACCTCTGAGACCTTTTCCAACTTTGAAATTTTTTTACTTACAATACCTAGTTAACAGGAACAGATGGGTAGGGAAGGAGGGCTGAGGCAAAGATAGCTCCATACTACAGTCTAGACATTTTCACCTTAGCACATAAAATGATAACTTACACCACTGTAAATTAGTTAGTTCATATATGAAATTGAAATATAATTTTACAAATTCGCACCATTTTAGATGTTTGTTAGTTTAACAACTCTAGGAATTCTCTAGGAGGGGAAACATAAGTTTGACTTGAATTATTAGTATTTTCTCCATTACTTTCTTAAGTCTAGATAATCAACAAAATAATAAACCAAGTCTTAATTTGAAGTATGCTGAATTCCAAGATCTGAACTTCACATTGAACATTTGAAAGTAAGCTCTCTTGAACTTAAGCATGCTGACTCCAGCATATCACTAGTTATGTAAATTTTGTCCCCTTTAACCTTTGGGGGGCCCTGAAACTGTGTCCCCTTTGATCTGTGGGGGAAGGGTGATTCAGGGTCTCAAGCTCTCCCTTGGGAAAAGCACACCTTTCCCAGACTATACCATTTCCAAGTTAAGTGGTCTCATTCAATTGGAGATCTTGGCCAGGGACATAATCACCACCCTCTATTGCATTGGAAATTAGTTCCTGAAAGCAGCTGCTCCCAGCTTGAGGCCTGGGAAAACCCAAAAAAAGCCTCAGAAGGCTAAATAAAAAGCAACTCTGAACTCACAGACATCTAACAGGACTTTGCCCACTGTTGAAGATATTTTCTTCTCAGGGTTACCCACCTTTACTATTTTCCTTGCCCACTAAGAAGTCTGTCTTCCTAGCAAGCTGGCTTCTTAGAATAATTAAAATCCCATTCTCTTCCACAAACATCATGCCTGTATTCATTGGAGATTGTGAATTCTTTCACAAAGTCTGCCATTAGCCAAGGGAATCCCATTGCTGTTAGGAGATCTCTTTCTCTATATTCTCACAATTCATCATTTGCACCTCATCAGTTGCACCTCACCACTAGCATTATTTTTATTCAAGAGTTCAAAGAATCATAGACTCATAGGTCATATTATATTACTCTTGCTTTTTCTGTGATATAATATGTAAAGGATTAAGTCAAGCAAGAGGCAAAGGCAGTATCTCTTTATGTTGTAACTATTTCATCCTTGGTCCAATTTTCTACTGCCAGAAACATATAGGAAGAGGTTGAAAAATATCTTCTGCCACTCTCTATTCTTCAGCCCATTTAATATGATTTTTAAAAATTCCCTTTACTCCTTTCTATCACTTTACAAAACTTAATTTTTATAACAGTTTTTTATGTTTTTGTGATGATATTTTCCTTTCACATTATCTCCCATTTCCTCCCCCAATCTTTTAATACTTGATTTTTAAGTAACCACAGAAGAAAAACAAATGTCCTTTCCCTACTCTTACTTTTACTCTCACTTCCTCAATTTCTACATCCATGTATAGTCATGAGTCATTTCTTCCCCATTCAAATAATAAGATAGAATACATATATATAATGGATATGTTTAATTTTTTAAACCCTACTTAATAAAGGAGTCATTTAGAACTGAGATAAATTAAGCCCTGTTAATTCCCCAACAACCACTCATATTTACATAGTGCTTTTATTTTTAAAATTGGGTTGTTCATTCATTTTTTTCTTTTATTTATTTATTGCACTAAATATAAAATAAGAAAAAAAACAGAATAGAAAAAAGATAGAAAAGGAAAATAAATTGAAGTGTTAAAAATTGTTAAATAATTTAAAGTGTTAAAACCAAACCCCCAGAAAACTAGATTTGGGAAATTGGGTTTGAAAAAGCCCTAAATTTAAAATGACCCAGTAATCCCAAACCCTTTTGCACACCTAAAAAGACCTTTGTCTCCTTTCCTGTCAGAACCCTCAACATTTAGAATAGCAACAGAAATCTTATGCAAGACTGTTGTCTTCCTTTGTCTTTAATGTGTCTCCTCAACAAACAGTTGCAAATATGTCAAATAAGGAAATACGCTAACCTGTTTGCTTGTTTCTGCCAACTCTATAAAAAGCCCTATATCCTTTTGTTCATTACCATGTGCTTTGGATGCTAATCCATGTGATCAAGTCGACTTAAATAAATTGTCTGATTAAAAATTAATATTTCTCAACTCATCTCTATATTTTGGCACAATAAAAGCAAAACAGAACAGAAAAGAATATTGTTATGTGCTCAGCAGAATATCAGGGAGGATTCAAAATATATAACAATAAACTTCCTTTCAAGAAAGCATTTATAATAATAGAAGAAATTATATTCATGAGTGTCCATCTTTGCTTTGATTTCTTATAGGTTGTTCTTTTGTTCTCTGCTGCATCATTTTTAAAACTTCATTCTTCTTTTCCCCTTTCATCTCCTCCACCTCCCCCAAGCAGGCTACAATTAAGTTCAGATGTATTTATATAAACATATGTGTAGATATATAGTTACACACATACATATACACAGGCGCACATATACACACATATACCTATATCTATATGCACCCATACATAGAGCCATATGCATACATACCTGCATATACTCAGACACATATATATGTGTCTGTGTATAAAATACACACACATACATTTATATATATGTAAACATGCATTTAAATCAATATTAATATAACTGACATATAATTTAGATTTCTCTCTTGATTGAATCTTTGTTTGCCTTTATCTAAGATCAATGATTAATACCCCTATCTTTTTTTTCTAATAAATTCTACTCCTGATCCTTGTAGTGTTTATCTCTTCTTTTCTATCCCTGATAACTCTTCTACTTTAATTCTATTCTTTAACTTGTCTTGCTATTACTTGAACCTCTCTCCACCCATGGATCCTTCCTTAGTATTCTTTCCTCACCCTTTGCTTCCTCCTCCTCCTATTCCTCACCCCTTGTTTCTTTTTATCCCCTTTAAATGTATTTATTTTATTTTTTTATCCAGTAACATTCTTAAACTTATTTATTTTTTTTACTCAGTAGCATTCAAAACATTTTTTACATTTGGATTTTGGATTTTTGAACTCTAGGTTTTCTCCCTTATCCTCACCCACAATTAAGAAATCACATATGAAGTTACACAAAACATGTCCATAAAAGTCAAGTAGTGAAAGATAATATAGATCTCCCACTCTAATAAAAATTAAAACCCTCAAGAAAAATTAAGTTAAAAAGAAACCACAGGTAACTCTAGAGAACTTTTAAATTTAGCTCTAAATATACTATTAATTTTTTTTATTTTTGGTAAAGATGCACTGGCTCTGGCAGACAGGTTTTATAACCCACCTTAAGGGCAGTGTCCAATGCTAGCAGCTCCACTAATCACCAGGTGATGAGGAGAGATCCCAAAAGTGGTGAATGGAAGGGAGCAGATAGGTTAACTGCTTGGGGAAGAGGGTTTGCTTGTATCTATATCCACCGATGGAGAAAGAATCAGATGGGTGCCAATGAGCCGTATTCGCCTTGTCCATCAGAGATGGAGAAGACCCTTGAAATGAAGAAGATCCAAGAAACATTAGATGGTTCCATTTTTGACTACATGTGTCACTAAAAAAGCATGACTGTTAACTTTGACTCATGAACTCATGAACATCAAAAAATTGTTAATGAGACTGCTGCAGGACTTCAAAATCTGCAGGAATCATTGGGTACCCTGACATGTGAAATAATGGACAGTAGATTGGTTTTGGACTATCTCTTGACTGCTGAAGGAGTTGTATGTGTGAATGTTATTTATATACCCTCCTTCTAGGACTTATGGACATGTATAATTCCTCATGTTGATTCATGTTATTTGTTACATCACTACTAGTCTGTATTATATTACTATGTGCTTGTGTAATACCTCCCATGCTGATGGATTTATGTGCAGCTTGTTTCAAGTATACTTCTCCAGAGTTCTGGCTCTTTGAGAGAGAGAGGAGAGAGAGAGAGAGAGAGAGAGAGAGAGAGAGAGAGAGAGAGAGAGAGAAAGAGAGAAAGAGAGAGAAGAAGAGAGAGAGAAGAAGAGAGAGAGAGAGATGAGAGAGAAAGAGAGAGAGAGAGAGGAAATAGAAGAGAGAGAGAGAGAAGAGAGAGAAGAGAGAGAGAGAGAGAAAGAGAGAAAGACGAGAAGCTGAGACGAGAGAGAGGAGAGAGAGAGAGAGAGAGTGAGAGAGAGAAGAGAGAGAGAGAGAGAGAGAGAGAGAACATGCTGCAATATGTATTCAAATGAAATCAGTTTCTTCTCTGGATATGGGATAAGATTTTTCATCATAACTCCTTCAGAGTAGTTTGTGAATGATTGTACTATTGAGAATAATAAGGTCATTTAAAGCTAGTCATCTCAGAACATTGCTATTATTTTGTAAATAGTATTTTTCATTTTGTTCACTGAGGACTTCTCCAGATTTTTTTCCTGAGAGCATCCTGCTCATTATTTCTCAGATAACAATAATATTCCATCACAAACACATACCACATATGTGGTGTTCTTGGTGGGTTCTGTTTTAAGTCTTGGAGCAACCTTCCTTTCACCAGAGTAATCACCACAAGAGTAAACCAGGGGTTAAAGTCCAAATCTTTTATTATCTCTTCAAACAGTCTTGCCTCCTTTCCTGGGACCCAGTTAGCCTTTCTTAAAAGCCTTCGGTAGTCTTGGTTTCAATTGAGAAATTAATGAGTCGAGGCCAGCCACCATGAGGCTGATGAAGATGGAAATGAACCTGGCTCTCCATCCTTCAGGAAAGTCACCAGAATCTGATGAATCTCATCCTGTCCTTGCTGGCTGTTATATACTCATTATCATAGGTGTGAATCTTGTGGAACTATATTAAGTACTAAGTAGGTGTACTGAACTAGAGAACTATTAAGCACCATTCTAACTTAAATAACCATTGTCTTTATCAATTTCCACTGACTTAACACCTTATGAGAATCCTTGTTTCAGAGTTCTGGCCCATAACACACATGGTTCCATGGTTTACTGAACCATTCCTCAATTGATGGGCATTCGGGCATCACCTCAATTTCTAATTTCTTTTATCCTGAGATGAGAGCTTTCTATGAATATGTACACACACACACACACACACACACACCACACACACACACACACACATTTTCCTTTTTTTTTTTATTGTTTTTCCTTTTTTTTTTTTGGTATTCATGCCTAGTAGTTGTGTTGTTAACTCAAAAGATATTTATGAATTTGCAGCCCTTTGGACACAGATTGTATCTTTATGATCATTTATAAATTTGATTCAGTTCCCTCTGTGTTTGAGAAATAAGACCTTATCAGAGAAAATCACTTTGAATTTTTTTTTACAATTACTATTGCTAATTGTATTTCTTCTTTCACTCTGTCCCTCCTCAAAAGTGTTTTGCTACTGAGTACTTTCTCCTCCAATATGCCCTCTCTTTTATAACTCTTCACCAATTCTCATTTCCCATTCTCTTCCTATTTTTTGCGGGGTAAGATAGATTTTCTAAACTCCTATTGAGTATGTATGTTATTTCCTATTTGAGTCAATTCTGATGAGAGTAAGGTACACAATTCACCCTCTCCTCCTCATCTTCCCCTCAACTGTAAAAGGATTTCCCTGCCTAATTTTTAACAGCAAATAATTTGCACCATTCCACTTCTTTTTTCTTTTTCTCCTAGCATATTTCTCTCTCACAGCTCTTAATTTCATCATTTAAAAAAAAAGATATTGTGCCTAGAGATGTGGGAAAACTGGGACACTGATACATTGTTGGTGGAACTGTGAACAGAGCCAACCATTCTGGAGAGCAATTTGGAACTATACTAACCTATACTCAAAAAGTTATGAAGTTATCAAAAGTTATCAAACTGCCTTTGACCCAGCAATGTTTCTACTGGGATTATATCTCAAAGAGATCTTAAAGAAGGGAAAGGGATCCACATGTGCAAAAATGTTTGTGACAGCACTTTTTGTAGTGGCAAGAAATTGGAAACTGAGTAGGTGCCCATCAATTGGAGAATGGCTGAATAAATTGTAGTACACGAGTGTTATGGAATATTATTGTTCTGTAAGAAACAATCAACAGAATGATTTCAGAGAGGCCTGGAGATACTTACAGAATTGATGCTAAGTGAAATGAGCAGAACCAGGAGATCATTATACACAGCAACAACAAAATTATAGGATAATCAAGTCTGATGAACGTGGCTCTCTTCAACAATTAAATGATTCAAACCAATTCCAGTTGTTCAGTGATAAATCGTCATTTAACCCGGAGAGAGGATTGTGTGAACTGAATGTGGTTCACAACATAGCATTCTTTTCATTGTTACTTGCTTGCATTTTCTTCTTCTTCTTTTTACTGGTTTGATTTTTCCTGTATAAATATGTATGTATATATTGGATTTAATGTATATTTCTACCATATTTAACATATATTGGACTACTTGCTATCTAGGAGAGGGCATGGGGGAATGTAGGGAAAATTGGAACACAAGGTTTTGCAAGGGCTAATGTTAAAGAATTGTCCACACATATGTTTTGAAAAATAAAAAAAAGCTTTAATAAAAAAAAAAAATCTACCCCAGAGGGAAAAAAAAAAGATATCATCCCTTCATATTCAACTCACATTTGTGCCCTCTCTCCATTTACATTCCTTCTAATGCCCATAACAATGAGAATGTTCTCATCAGAACAAGTATCATCCTCACATGTAGAAAACCAAAAAAATAAACCTTAAATACACTATGACATCATTTTCCTGATTACCTCTCTATGCTTCTCCCTTAGTCCTATATTTGAAAATCAAATTTTTCATTCAGGTCTGATCTTTTCATCACAGATGCTTGAAAACCCTCTATTTTGTTGAATATCCATTTTTTTCTCTTAAGGTTTATATTCAGTTTTGCTGGGTAGATGATTCTTGGTTGCAACTTAATCCCATTGTCATATTCCAAGCCCTCTGGTTCTTTAATGTAAAAGCTGCTAAATCTTATATTATCCTGACTGTGGCTCCACTATACTTGAACTGTTTCTTTTTTAATGCTTCCAATATTTTCTCCTTGACCCGGGAGTGCTGAAATTTGGCTAGAATATTCCTAGGAGTTTTCATTCTGGGATCTCTTTCAAGAGGTTATCAGTAGATTCTTTCAATTTCCATTATATCCTCTGATCTAAAAATATCAGGGCAGTTTTCCTTGATGATTTCTTTTTTGAAAGATGATGTCCAAGCCCTTCTTTGATCATGACTTTCAGAGGCTAATAATTTTTAAAGTATCTCTCCTGGATCTATTTTCCAGGTCAGTTGTCTTTCCAGTGAAATATTTCACATTTTTCCTATTTTTTTCACTTTTTTGATTTTGCTTAGTTATACCTTGTTTTTTCATAAAGTCATTCATTAGCTTTCATTTGTTCAATTCTATTTTTTAAGGTATTATTTTTCTCAGTGAGCTTTTGAACCTCCTTTCCCAATTGGACAATTTTGCTTCTTAAGGCATTCTTCTCCTCATTAGCTTTTTGTATTTCCTTTTGCACATCTCTCAATTCTTTCCTTAATTTTCCTTCTGTCTCTCTTACTTGATTCTCAAAGTCCTTTTTGAGCTCTTCCATGGCTTGAGCCCAATTCTTAGTTTTCTTGGAAGCTATACATGTGGGAGCTTTGACTGTGTTGTCTTCTGAGTGTTTGGTATCCTTTGTCATCATAATCTTCAATAGATGGAAACTTTTTTTGTTTTCTGATCATTTTCTTAGCCTATTACATGGATTTTAACTTTTTTTCTTAAAGGAGGGCTCTGTTTCCATGGTGGAAGGCGCACTGTCCCAGGTTTCAGGGGTTTTTTGCAGATGTTTTCAAAGATCCTTCTAAGAATCTGATTACAAGCACTCTTTTCTGCCCTGGAGCTGTTAGGTCACAGCTTTCAGATAGTCCAATTATTCTTATATTTTCTCTTCTTGATCTGTTCTCCAGATGTTTCACATTCTGTTCTTTTATTTTTAATCTTTATATTTTTTTTTTGTCATTTCTTCATCTCTTATAGCTTCATTGGCTTCCCCTTGCCCAATCCTAATTTTCAAAAAATTATTTTCTTCTTTAAACGAATGTATCTCTTTTGTTAGTTGATTAATATTTTTCATAATCTTGTTTTTCTTGGATAGTTCATTTTTTAAGTTTTTCCTCAATCTGTCTCATTTGATATTTAAAATCTTTTTTGAGTTCTTCTATAAATTCTCTCTCAGCTATTTAACATTACTCTTTGGGGTAGAATTTTTTTTTATTTCACTGTCCTCCTCTGAAGATGAACCCCTGATCTTCCCTATTCCCATAGTAAATTTCTATGGTTGAATTCTTTCAATGAGAGGTAATAGTGTAAGCACCTATAATCCTGAGTGAAGGAATGGTAATTCTAGCTTCACTTCACCTCTCCCCTCTGACCTGGAACCCCAGACCAAAATCTCCAACCTCTTACAAATGTCTATAGCCAGCAGAATCCCTACCCCAATTCTCCTCACTGGGTATGCTATTTTTTTTGTTTTCTTTTGTTTTGTTTTTTCTCATCCAGGGCCATATCAAGTAGGGGTTAGCATTTAGCAGAGGTTCACTCAGTCTTTCCAGACTCAGACTCAGAACTCTATATGCAGTCCTGAAGGCAAAAGTTTCTGTAGTTCCTGCTGAGGCCCCAGCCAAACCCAGTTTGTCCCAGCAGTCCCTACTTGCTGTTTCTATGGAGTTAAGCTGGGGGTATTTGCACTTCACACTGGTTAATCCCAAACATAGAGTCTTTCTTTGGACCTTCTTGGGTTGTCTGAGGAAGACCTCTGTTCTGCTCCAAGTGTTCTTTGTATTTCACCAGTTTACATGGGTCCTGAGATGCAAATTTGTTCTGCTTGTGGGGGAAATTTGGAGAGCCTGAATGTTACTGTCCTACCATGCCATCTTCCCAAAAGTCTCCTTCATTAAAGATTTTCTGTCAGTTCATTTTTAATTTTTTTTTCTAAATTTCCTAATTCTCTCTCACCCTCCCACATCCATTACATTTTCCAAGTTTTTTGCCACCACAAAAGAGCTCCTATACACGTTTTTATATTGGATATATCCTTTTCCTTTTCCTTTACTCTGGGATATTCTTGGTAATTTTCATTTTGGGATCTCTTTCAGGAAGTGATAGTGTGAATTTTTTCCATTTCTATTTTACTCTCTAAAGCTAAGATATTAGAGCAGTTTTCCTTGATAATTTCTAGAAATACACTTTGTAGGCTTTTTCATAATCAGTTTTCAGATAGTCCAAAAAATCTTAATTTATCTCTCTTTGATCTGTTTTCCAGATAAGTTGCTTTTCTTATGAGGCATTTTACATTTTCCTTCTTTTTTCCTTATTTTGATTTTTTTCATTGTTTCTTGATATTTTATGGAGTCACTAGCTACTCCTTGCCCAATTCTAATTTTTAAGGAATTATTTTCTTCAATGAGCTTTTTATATTTGTTCCTATTTATCCTATTCTGCTTTTTAAAGCGTTATTTTCTTTAGGTTTTTTTGTGCCTTTTTTTTTTTTTTTTTTTACCACGGTATTGATTCTTTTTTCTTAACTTTCTTGCATCACTCTCATTTCATTTCTCAATTTTTTCTCTGTCAGTCTTATCCCTTTCTTTAACTCTTCTAAAACTTCTTGTGGGGCTTAGGTCATTTTTCTTTGAGGCTTTGCTGTTTTCACATTATTATCTTCAACTGAGTTTGCATCTTGCTTTTCCCTATTACCATAGCAGTTTTTCATGATCAAATTATTTTTTGTTATTTGCTCATTTTTCCAACCTATTTTTTTATCTTGAAGTCTATGTTAAAGTTGAATACCACTCATCTGTTAATAGGAACATATAAAACTTTGGGGTGTTTGAGCTGCTGTTTTCATAGATATTTCTGGAAATCTATAAATTTTAAGTGCTTCAAAGATAGATTTGGGGAGAGGTGTGGTCACTGTTGTTCTGATCTCTACTTTAGTCCTTATCCAGTATAAATCCCTATAGCTACAAGCTCTAGCATTCCTTTTGATGCTGAAACTGTGACCAGCTTTCCTGCAATCCTGTAGCTACAAGCATTAGCATTCCTTGCTTACTTAAAAATGCAACCAGGGCCTCTCTTCCCTACCTTGCAAGTGTGACTTAAAACCATATAAAGACAAAAGAATTGCTAATCAATGTCATCTGGGACCTCATTATTTCTTTCTGAGCATTTGTACAACTTCCCTACCATCTCTGAGTTGAGAGTTCTCAAAGCTGCTAGTGCTGCTGCTATTACTGTCACAGCTCATCTAAGGTCCACCAACAATGTTACCACAGCATGTGCTACAGCCTACATCCCAGTGTTACAGACCTCTTCAAAGAACCCCTTAATTTGTCTAAGCCTGAAAAAATGTCTCTTCCTCAAGTTTGATTTGAGCTAATTTTGGGGGGGAAGAGAGAACATTGGGAGAATTCAACTGAGCTGCTGCCTCTACTTCATCATCTTGGTTCTACCCCCACAGAATGTCTACATAGTACTTTAAGGTTTATAAAAGCATTTCCTCATGCCTTTTTACAATCCAAGACTGAAGTAGAGTACCTCCTTGAAGTAGAAGGAAAAGTATTATAACCCTCTTTTTTACTAGATGAGAAAACTGAGGAACTGAAATCATAAATAGATTTCCAAGCTGAAGTGGAATTTGTGATCACACAGCTGAGCTGGAATTTGATTCTGAATCTACTTTTCTCATTTACCCTGAGAAATTTATACTCCCTAAGTGTAGATATCATCCTTCTTTCCATATTGCAAATCTGGGCTACATATTTTAATATCTACAAATAATTTATGATTAGACTCTCCATCAAACTTAATACTAAGTTATAACTATTAGAGCCTTCTATATTTAGAGACTACTTTTAAGAATTAGGTTTCAATCTACTCTTGCTCAATAATTCTGAATACTTGACAAACCATCAAATCCTAATGTCAGTTCAGAATTGAACCATGAAGCCCAACCCCCTAAACTTATCAGTAAAGATCCAAATATCTTGAGTGAGCTCACCAAGGTCATACATTTAGTTAGTGGCAAAAATTAAAATGACGTCCTAAGTACATTGATGTCTACTTTAGTCATATTTCTATTCATTATACTTTTTGCAATCACATTTGTTATTTTTAAAAATTACATAATGTGTGATATAAAATGTCTGCCTAGTCATGTACCAGTTAATAGTAATGGAGGGTTTGTGTTTTCCTGTGTTTACTGCCATATTGATATTTTAAATACTAAATTATCCCTTACTATTTACATACACACCTCCCACACTCACATACACACAACACACAACACAGCACAACACAATACCCTATTTGCTGTTGGAGGGGGGGGAAAAAAGCATTCCTTGCTCTCAGGGATGTGTATTTGACTGGTTCAAGCTGTATGTTAAATTTTCAAAGGTGAAACACTTACATAGATGCTTCTGTGACCCTTTTAAAAAAAACTATCCCTGAACCTTTTCATTGCCCACATATTTACACTTATGTGAATTTTGGCTCAACCACAAAGAGAACAAGAGTTAATTAGACATACATATAAATGTAGGTATTTTTCTAATAAAGGTATTGGAGTAACCTTGATGGAACTAATAATTTTTCTAATGTAAACTAAAGCCAAAGATGCATGAATCACATGAAACTTAGGAATCAGTATATTGACCTCAGGCTTTAAAAAAGTCTGTAATTATTGTAATAGGGTATTTCGCTATTATCCAATCTATTCTCTTTTGTAAGCTTTAATTTTTCAGCACCAATCACTTTTAAGTATTTGCCAAATGGTTGTTCTTTAGATATCTCAAGTTCAATGTATTCATCACAACCTTATCTAGATTTTCAGTCTCAGAATTATACTTCACTATTCTCTTCCTTTCACCACAACATTATAAACCACAACATTGTAACCACAGCATTGTAAAGATAAACAACTTTGAAAGACTTCAGAACTCTGAACAATACAATAAAGAACTATGATTCCAAAGGATATTATAAAACTTGATGCTACCTCTTGACAGAGTTGATAGATTAGAGCTGCAGAATTAGATACATGTTTCTGGACAAGACCATTGTGTGTATTTGCTTTGCTGGGCTATACTTATTTGCGACAAAAGAGAAAAAATGCAGATAAGAGGAGGAGGAGTGATAGTGATGCTTTTAAAAAGATGAAACTCTTTTTAAATGCACAAAGGAGGAAAGAAGATGATACATAAAGAAATACAGATAAACAGGACAGCTTCAAAAGCAAAGTGTATTATATACTTTAAAAAAAAAACATTATCAAGACTCACAGTTTTATATAAGATGTCCCAAAAGTGTTACTGAAGTTTTAAGTTCAAATAACTTTTAGAACACTTGCAAATGATTGTTTCCCTCTTCCTTATATATGGAAGTGTTTGTATTTGTTAGCATTTGTCAAATTCAGAATGACAAGAAATTAAAATTAAATAGAAAAAGTCAAAAATGCCTTGCCCCTTGCCACTTTCACCTTCTGCTTTTCATAACTTAGTAATCTTCCACTTTGGGTCACTTCTACTATCTCTTTCTCTGCTGCAGCTTTAGAGATATGGAATACCATTTCATAAGATCTAACCCAAACTTTTCTTAAATAACTTCAAATAGGTCCTCAGAACTTCAGAGCAATATGCTTATTCAGCTTCAGTTGACTATCTTGGAAGCTGTTAGAAATGTAGACACTCTAAATCCAGACTTTTCCCCTAGGAAAAGACCTTTACCATCAGTTGAAGAAATTAAAACAATTTATATTCCTATGAAAAATGTTCTAAATCATTATTGATCAGAGAAATGCAAATTAAGGCAACTCTGAGGTACTACCACATAACTCTCAAATTGACTAAGATTACAGGAAAAGATAATGATGAATGTTGGAGGGGATGTAGGAAAACTGGGACACTACTGTTGGTGAAGTTGTGAACTGATTCAACCATTCTGGGGATCAATTTGGAACTATGCCTAAAGGGCTATCAAAATGTGTGCATGTGCAAAAATGTTTGTAGCAATCCTTTTTGTAGTGGCGAAAAAACTGGAAACTCAATGGATACCAATCAGTTGGAAAATGGCTGAATAAGTTTTGATATATGAATGTTATGGAATATTATTGTTCTATAAGGAACTATCAGCTGGATTACTTCAGAAAGGCCTGAAGAGAGTTACATGAACTGATACAAAGTAAAGTGAGTAGAATCAGGAGACCATTGTACAAGATTATGCAATGATCAATTCTGATGGAGTTGGCTCTTTTCAACAGTGAGGTGATATAGGTCAATGGTCTCGGAATGAATAGAGAGCCATATGTAAACAAAGGACTGTGGATCACAACATAGTATTTTCATTATTTTGGTTGTTGTTTGCTAGAATTTTGTTTTCTTTCTCATTTTATTCCTTTTTGATCTAATTTTTTCTTGCAGCATGATAATTGTGGAACTATGTATAAAAGAATTGTACATGTTCACCATATATTGGATTACTTGCCATCTAGGGACGGGATTAGGGGAAGGAAGGAAAAAAATTTGGAAAACAAGTTTTTGCAAGGATGAATGTTGAAAATTATTTATGCATATGTTTTGAAAATAGAAAACCTTAATAAAAATTAATTAATTAAAATAAAAACTGTCTCTTTTATTCATTTTAATATATATTTTAAGATGATTTTCTAATAAGGACTGATTATAACTTACATGGGCTCATCATTATCATTATCTGTCCCATCATTAATTGGTTTTTTATTAATTTTATAATTATAACTTTTTTGACAGTACATATGCATAGGTAATTTTTTTACAACATTATCCCTTGTACTCCTTTCTGTTCCAAATTTTCCCCTCCTTCCCTCCACCCTCTCCCCTGGATAGCAGGAATTCCCATACATATTAAATATGTTATAGTATATCCTAGATACAATATATATGCGCAGAACCGAATTTTGTTGTTGTTGTTGTTGTTATTGTTGCAAAGGAAGAATTGGATTCAGAAGGTAAAAATAACCTGAGAAGAAAAACAAAAAATGCAAACAGTTTACACTCATTTCCCAGTGTTCCTTCTTTGGGTGTAGCTGATTCTGTCCATCATTGATCAATTGGAACTGGATTAGATCTTCTCTATGTTGAAGATATCCACTTCCATCAGAATACATCCTCATATAGTATCATTGTTGAAGTGTATAATGATCTCCTAGTTCTGCTCATTTCACTCAGCATCAGTTGATGTAAGTCTCTCCAAACCTCTCTGTATTCCTCCTGTTGGTCATTTCTTACAGAACAATAATATTCCATAACATTTATATACCACAATTTACCAAACCATTCTTCAATTGATGGGCATCCATTCATTTTCCAGTTTCTAGCCACCACAAAAAGGGCTGCCACAAACATTTTAGCACATACAGGTCCCTTTCCCTTCTTTAGTATTTCCTTGGGATATAAGCCCAGTAGTAGCAATGCTGGATCAAAGGATATACACAGTTTGATAACTTTTTGGGCATAATTCAAGATTGCTCTCCAGAATAGTTGGATTCTTTCACAACTCCACCAACAATGCATCAGTGTCCAAGTTTTCCCACATCCCCTCTAACATTCATCATTATTTGTTCCTGTCATCTTAGCCTGTCTGACAGGTGTGTAGTGGTATCTCAGAGTTGTCTTAATTTGCATTTCTCTGATCAGTAGTGATTTGGAACACTCTTTCATATGAGTGGAAATAGCTTCAATTTCATAATCTGAAAATTGTCTGTTCATATCCTTTGACCATTTATCAATTGGAGAATGGCTTGATTTCTTATAAATTAGAGTCAATTCTCTGTATATTTTCGAGATGAGGTCTTTATCAGAATCTTTAACTGTAACAATGTTTTCCCAATTTGTTACTTCCCTTCTAATCTTGTTTGCATTAGTTTTGTTTGTACAAAAGCCTTTTAATTTGATGTAATCAAAAATTTCTATTTTGTGATCAATAATGATCCCTAGTTCTCCTTTGGTCACAAATTCCTTCCTCCTCCACAAGTCTGAGAAGTAAACTATCTTATGTTCCTCTAATTTGCTTATGATCTCATTCTTTATGCCTAAATCATGGACCCATTTTGATCTTATCTTAGTATGTGGTGTTAGATGTGGGTCCATGCCTAGTTTCTGCCATACTAATTCCCAGTTTTCCCAGCAATTTTTGTCAAATAATGATTTCTTATCCCAAAAGTTGAGATCTTTGGGTTTGTCAAACACTAGATTGCTATTTTTATTCACTATCTTGTCCTGTGAACCTAACCTATTCCACTGATCAACTAGTCTATTTCTTAGCCAATAACAAATGGTTTTGGTGACTGCTGCTTTATAATATAGTTTTAGATCAGGTACAGCTAGGCCACCTTCATTTGATTTTTTTTTCATTAATTTCCTTGAAATTCTCGACCTTTTGTTCTTCCATATGAATTTTGTTGTTATTTTTCTAGATTTAATTGTTTTTAATATTTATTCTTTGACCCACTCATTATTTAAGATTTCATTATTAAGTTGACATTTTAGTTCTTTTGTTTGTATACTTTTAATTGTTTACTTTTTGTCTTATACCCAATACAGGAGAAATATAACCCATGACTCATAGCCCATTTGCATAATCATTGGAAGAGATTGGTTTCATCAATGCTCCATAGACACATGGGGGAAAGGATTAGCAAAAGCTTGAAGGAGAAAAGAAATCCTGGCTTCTAACTTTCAAAGAAAAAATGGTTTCAGAATTTTGTTAGATTCCTAAAAGAAGAGAAAGACTCTAGGAAGAAGTCAACTTGTAAAGGAGCAAGCACCTCAGTCTTGTCACCCTTTCCAACTTCCACTAGAGACTTAGGAGAATTTTTCCTTGCATAATATCAGGGAACTTCCTGTTTTAGTTTAAAATTCTCACTCCCAATAGGAGAGCTCATATATACATTGAATTTCTGGTTTTCTCTTTTGTATACCTTTTTGTATAACTTCTCTCATTTCTGTTACAATCAACTTAGTCAAATGAGTTTATTTAATATTTGATATGTGTATTCATTATGGAACTGGCATTTGGTGAGAAAGAATTCAAGCCTTGTATATCTAGTTTGAGACACAATTTTTCCATTAAATGATAGTGATCTATCTACACAAAAATTGACTATGAATTAGGGCACAATCAAATGCAGAAAGGAAGAAATAGTAAGTGCTTCCTTTTCAGACCACAATGCAATAAAAAATTATATTCAATAAAGGGCTATGGAAAGATAGACTAAAAGCCATTTGGAAATTGAATAATCTGATTCTAAAAAATGAGTGGGTCAAACAACAAATCACAGAAACAATCCATAACTTCATTCAAAAAAATAACAATAATGAATAATGAGACAACACAACAAAACCTATGGGATAGAGCCAAAGAAATTCTTAGGGGAAATTTTATATCCCTAGCTATCCCTAGAAGATCAATGAATTGGGCATGAAACTAGAAAAAAGAACAAATTAAAAATCCCCAATTAAATACCAAATAAGAAATTCTGAAACTCAAAGGGTAGATTAATAAAATTGAAACTAAGAAAACTATAGTACTAATTAATAAGACTAAGAGTTGGTTTTATGAAAATACCAACAAAATATTTAAAATTTTGGTTAATTTGATTGGAAAAAAAAAAAGAAAAAAAATTGCCAGCATCAAAAACGAAAAAGGTGAACTTACCATCAATGAAAAATAAATTAAAGTAATACTTAGGAACTATTTTGCCCAACTGTGTGGCAGCAAATCTGACACCCTAACCAAAATGGATGAATATTTACAAAAACATAAATTTCCCAGATTAACAGAAGAGGAAATAAATTACTTAAATAGTCCCATTTTAGAAAAAGAAACTGAACAAGCCTAGTTGAACTCCCTAAGGAAAAAAAAATCACTTAAATAACAATTAATTCCAATGCTATTTAAACTGTTTGAAAAAATAGGTAAAGAAGGAGTCCTGCCAAATTCCTTCTGACACAGATATTGTGCTGATACCTAAATCAGGAAGAGCCAAAACAGAGAAAGAAAATTATAGACCAATCTTCCTAATGAATATTGATTCAAAAAAAGTAATTAAAATATTAGCAAAGAGATTACCTCAATTTATCAGCAGAATATACACTATGATGGATTTATACCAGGAGTGCAGGGCTGGTTCAATATTAGTAAAACTATTGCCATAATTGGCCATATCAATAACAAAACCAACAGAAATCATGATAATCTCAAAAAATGGAGAAAATGCTTCTGACAAAATCCGTCACCTATTCCTCTTAAGAACAGTAGAGAGCATAAGAATAAAGGGAAATTTCCTTAAAATAATATGTAGTATCTATCTAAAACTAACAGCACGCATTATTTGTAAGGGAGAAAAGCAGGATGCATCTCCCAATAAGATCAGGGGTGAAATAAGAATGCCCATGATCACTGCTATTATTCAACATTTTACTAGAAATGTTGACTTTAGCAATAAGAAAAGAAAAAGGAATTAGAATAGGCAATGAGGAAATAAAACAATCATTCTTGGCAGATGCTATGATAATATATGTAGAGAATCCAAGAAAATTATCCAAAAACTTCCTGGAAACAATTAACAGCTTTAGCAAAGTTGCAATATATAAAATAAACCCACACGAATCATCAGCATTTTTATATATTACTGATAAAGCCCAGCAGCAAGAGATAGAAAGAGAAATTCCATTTAAAATAACTATGTACAAAATAAAATATGTGGGTGCTACGTGCCAAGACAAACCCACGTATATGAACACAATTACAAAACATTTCTCTCACAAATAAAGTCAGATTTAAATAATTAGGAAAATATCAATCACTTGTGAGAAGGCAAAGCTGATATAATAAAAATGACAATTCTGCCATTCCAATCAAACTGTCAAAAATTATCTTAAAATACTAGAAAAAAATGATAACAACATTCATCTGGAAAAACATCTGGAAAAAATATTAAGGGAATTAACGAAAAAATATAAAAGATGTGCCTCAATAGTACCAAACCTAAAACTATAATATAAAGCAGCCAGCAGTCATCAAAAACATTTGGTACTGACTAAGAAACACAATGATGGATCAGTAGAATAGATTAGATATATATGACACAATAACCAAGGACTATAGTAATCTGGTATTTGACAAACCCCCAAACTCCAGCTTCTGGAATAAAGACTCACTATTTGGAAAAAAAAAAAAAGTTGGGAAATCTGAAAAATAATAAGTGAGAAATTTGGTATAGACCACATTTCATACCCCATACCAAAATAAGGTCAAAATGGATACATGATTTGGGGAATAAAGAAGGATACTACAAACAAATTAGAAAAGCAAGGGATAATTTACCTATTAGATCTTTAGAGAAGGGAGGACTTCATGACCAAAGAAGTAGAGAACATTATAAAAGGCAACTTTGATTACATTAAATTATAAAGTTTTTGCATAACCAACAAAAACAAGATTAAAAGGGAAGTATAAAGATGGGAAAAAAATCTTTACAGTCAGTGTTTCTGATAAAGTTCTCATTTCTAAAATATATAAAGAATTGTATCAATTTTATAAGAATACAATCATTCCCCTATTGATAAATGGCCAAAGGATATGAACAATTTTAGATGATAAATTAAAGCCATCTATAGTCATATGAAGAAATGCTCAAAATCATTATTGATTAGAGAAATGCAAATTAAAACAACTCTGAAGTACCACCTCACACCTCTCAGATTGGCTAAGATAACAGGAAAAGATAATAATAGAGGGGATGTGGGAAAACTGGGATATTAATACATTGTTGGTGGTGTTGTGAAATGATTCAGCTCTTCTGGAGAACAATCTGGAACTATCCCCAAAGGGCTATCAAACTTTGCATACCCTTTGACCCAGCAGTGACTCTACTGAATCTGGATCCTAAGGAAATCATAAAGGGAGAAAAGGATCCACATATGCAAAAATGTTTGTAATGGCTCTTTTTGTGGGGGCAAATAATTGGAAAATGAGTAGATGTCCATTTATTAGGAAATGGCTGAATAAGTTGTGGTCTATGGAGGTAATGAAATATTAGTCTTTTATAAAAAATCTTGAACAACCTGATTTTAGAAAGGTCTGGAAAGATTTACAAATGAATGCTGAGTGAAACAAGCAAAACCAGGAATACATTGTACACAATAACAGCAAAAATGTGCAATGATCAACCATGACAGATTTAATTCTTCTCAGTGGTTCTGTGATCTAAAAGCAATCCCAATAGACTCTGGACAGAAAATGCCATCTGCATCCAGAAACAGAACTATGGAAACTGAATGGAAATCAACACATACTATGCTCACTTCTTTTTTCTGTTTTATTTTTCCTCTCCTATGTTTTTTCCTTTTGTTCTGATTTTTCTCTCCCAACATGATTCATAAAGCAATGTGTATTTAAAAAAACAAATTAAAAGGAAAAAAAAGAAATAGTGATGGATCAGTGAAATAGGTTAGATACACAAGACACAATAATTAAGATCTATAGTAATCTAGTATTTGATAAACCCCCAAACTCCAGCTTCTGAGATAAAAACTCACTATTTGACAAAAAATATTGGGAAAACTGGAAAATAATGTCAGAAACTCATCAAAGACTTATTTACACTTCACACCTCATACCAAAATAAGTTCAAAATGTGTACATAATTTGGGCATAAAGCATGATAAGCAAATTAGGAGAGCAAAGGATAGTTTACTTTTTAGATCTTTGGAGAAAGGATGAATTTATGATCAAAGAACTAGAGAAAATTATGAAAGGCAAAAGGACAACTTTGATTACATTAAATTAAAATGAAAAAAGTCAACTCCAAATGGCTCCCAAAAAGCTCACAAGTTAATGGATATGGGGACACAATATACAAACAACTTTGTACAAATAAGACGCAGAACAATAAGGGGGTGATTTCAGACAGAAGGCATTAATGTAAACTAGTTGACTCTGCCTCCAAATTTTTGAAAGCCAGATTTCTTTTGTAAGAGAGGATTTAAGATTCTTTCTATTTTTTGCCATTGATTTTAGCTACCTTTAGCTGTGTTCCTTTATTTCAGGGGCCCAATAATTAGCACCTGTTAGTTCTCTATAATCACTTACAAGGATTAGCTATTCAGATAGATTTTTATTTCAAACATATAGCACCATAAGGCAGAAAATGATGCATGAAAAATTTCCAGAACATATGAGTATAGAAAACAAAATACCAATCAAAAAATTCACAAGGAGAAAAACATAAAATTTAAACTCCAAAACTGTTAATGGTACATTTAATAATTCCAATGAAATGCATAAAATTCTACTTATTTTCAGGAGAAACACCTTTGGATATAAAGAAAAAAAAATTTCAGTGATACACCACTTCATTTATACTAGAAATTGCAGCGAGCATTGGCATAATATATTCCAAGAAAGAAAAGAAACTTTTAAAAAAAAACTGCAGAGAAAGGCTTGAATGCAACCAAGAGAAGAATGATACTCTCTAATATTTCAGAGTGGCCCTTCTACCATCATTTCTATATCTTTAAACTCTACTTTTATCATTATCCTTTTATGTTCCTTTAAAAAAAATCTTTTAATGTAGAAACTTTAAGGGTATTAAGAAAATTGACTTGAGAAGTTTTAAACACATAAGTACTTTACAAATGTTCATTCTTATATAAAGCCTTTTACCTTCTTGTTTTCTTATCTTGTTAATATAACTTCAATTATTCTACATTTGAGATCTTTTCCTTTCTTTTGCGATAAGAGCAAAGGCAGAAGTGAAAATTAGCAGGAATTAGCAAAACTGGCTAATTCACCATTTTATTGGTCATTCAGTAAGAACTATCTTATTGCCTTATTTCATAGATAAGGAAAATTGGTCTTAAAACTTAAATGACTTATTAGGGTCATAATAGCTGGTATGTTCAAGACGTTGGATTTTAACCCATCTTCATGACTATAAATCTAGCTCTTTAGGCTACATTGTCTTTAACAAGTTTCCTTACTCCATTTCATAAGACTTTTCCTCAACCAACACTCATGTTTCTTTGAATTCCTGAATCCATTAGAATGTAATAATATTTATTCAACAGTCCATAACATGCATAAATCTTCCAATGGAAGTCTATTGACTATTTATGTACTTTATAAATATTTGTTCTTGAGTTCCTTTGAATGTTTCATATTTTATATATTCTCTCTGGTAAGTAAAATATTTTATCATGATTTTAGAAAGGCCTGGAGAGACTTATATGAACTGATGCTGAGTGAAATGAGCAGGACCAGGAGATCAATATACCCTTCAACAACAATACTATATGATGATCAATTCTGATGTATGTGGCTCTCTTCAACAATGAAATGAACCAAATCAGTTCCATTTGTTCAACAATGAAGAAAAACAGCTACACCCAATGAAAGAACTATGGAAAATGAGTGTGAACCACAACATAGCATTTCTACTCCCTCTGTTTTTGTCCTTTTGCATTTTTGATTTCCTTCTCAGGTTATTTTTACCTTATGTCTAAGTATGATTGTTATTGTGCAACAAAATAACTGTATGGATATGTATACATATATTGTATTTAACATATACTTTAACATATTTAACATGTATGGTTTTGCCTGCCATCTAGGAAAGAGGGTAGGGGGAAGAAAGGGAAAAGTTGAAAAAGAGGGTTTTGCAAGGGTCAATGCTGAAAAATGACCCGTGCATGTATCTTATAAATAAAAAGTTATTTAAAAAATTTAAAAGGAAGGAAAAAATATTTTTATCCATGCCCTGGATCCATAAGTCAGAACTCAGTAGGTACGGAGACAAAGCTGCTATGTGGCACCTGTCCATTTACTATTCATTCATGTTAGTCTGGTGGAGCCTTGGTATATGTTTGATACTTCTTTTTGGCTTGGTACATAGCCTTTCCCTGGGGACTGAAGTACTCTCATGCATTCTCCTGGCTAGACCTCCACCCCAGTGTCTACAGACTGTCTCCCCATGCTAAGCTGAATAGACAGTTCTCACCATATTTTTTTTCTAGATATGTTTGGAGGAGTTTTGTGAAGGAAAGCTCCACATATTACTTTTCCACCACTCCTCCATCCTCTATGTTTATCTATTTTTAAAAGATCTACAATATCACTAGCTTAGTTATTATAATAATTATACAAAAATGTAACCCCTTGGTAGTTTCATGAGTTTTGTACTCAAAAATATCATCATACAATAGCCAATCTTCTGGCTATCTGAGTCCTCAGTTGGCAGATCCCAGGCTTCTGCTTTCCATCTTCACAAGATTTGCCAGAGCTCACTTTCCTCTAGCATAGCCTTCATGAACTCAGAGTCATCTTCATGCTGTGACTCATTACAATAGGCATTTAGAGAACACCCCTCAAAAAATCGGTGCTGACAAAACTACCAAATATAACTGCCAAATTTCATCATGGTGGCAGGATTACTTGCACAAAATTCATTATTAGTCATTTAGTCAGCCAATAATCTTTTATTAAACACTATGTACCAGGCAGTGTGTTGAATGCTGAGAATATGAATAAAGACAAAACACAGTTCTATTCCTTGAGGAGTTCACATTTTAAGTGGGGTAAGGGATAGGAAGGGAAAGACAAAGATGACAATTTTATTTATGAACATTGTTGCCTGAGACCCTGGAGGTTTGACAAAATCTCTCTAGTAGTATATTCTAGATCACTTCAGGTTCTTTCTCCCAGTTTCATGTAAAATGTAAATGGTGTGAAAGACGCTAATAAGAATTTAACAACAAAAAGCTTCATAAATCTTGCATGAGAAAGTAGGAAAAAATGACATCACTATTGAGATTAAGGACAAGTTTAATATGTCCTCAGAAATGCTCTAAAAATTAGCTATGGAACCAAAAGTAAATCATAGATAAGAATATCTTCCTCACCAGTATTACAAATGTGTTGTAAAGATAACATGAAATGTTCCCATGTTAAAGCAAAAAGCTCCAAAAATATATGTTAAATGTAGTATTATTATTTTTAAAGTAAATTAATCATTCTAAGGGGAATTTTAATTTGATACAAAATATGAAAATGCTTTTTAAAACCCAAGGATTTGTCATTATCAACACAAAAGATATTTGAATTACACAACTGAAAAAGTAAAAGTTGGATATCTGCTATTTTTGAAAGCTCATTGCTCTTAATTAGTCCAATAATTACATTTTAAAATTCCCTGGCATTTGAAGGTTGATTTAGTTTACATGATAATTTGAAATCCTCTTCCATTGTTTCTTATTTTAAAAGCATGATTTAGAGTTACAATGTTCTCTATACCATGCTTTCAGATACTTGAATTTTGTCTCCAAGAAGCAAGGTCGTAGACCAATGCACAGTATTGTTTTGCTTCCTTTCAAAGTAATTGAATTGCATATTTAGAAAAAAGATTCCTCGCTACCATCATCTTCTTGGTGCAATTTCTTGGCTTTGAGGTAAGAATTAAAAAAATAATAATATCTAACATTTCTAATGCTAAGACTTCAACATGCTTATCAAAGAGTTGACTTGTAAACTTGATATACTGAAGGGCTTGACACTTTTGGAAATGGAGTAGAGAGTTTATTAGGATCCATCTTATGAAACATGAATAGGGATAAGATTATTTGACCCATCTACTACAGTGTGCCCTTAACAATCTCTGGATCTGAACACTTGAATCTGAAGGGATTAGTGATTTGAAATAATCCAGAAAATCTTATGTGTTTCTTTAGTTATGACTAAAGAAGGAGAGGAAAATTGAGTCAAAGTTTCATCCTAACACAGTTGAGGGAAGAGGAGTGGACCAGAGAGCTACTACTTTCCAGGCTGTCAAGATTTTTTTAATCCTCTCACTATCCCACCCACAGGTATAGAATTTAGTAGTAATTTTCTGTTGTTACACAAACGTTTGTTGAATAAATCATGTAAAAGGTTATATTTCTTCAGTGCACAACGAATTGAGTAGTTTTTCTTTTATTTTTTAGACCCCAGTTATATTCCTTTGCTTCCCCATCTATTAAATGAGAATAAGAAAATCTTTCTACTTTGAGGAATCCTTAATGCCATTCCTGAGCTAAAAGTTGAGTAAACATTGGCATAAAAGGACTCAAAACATTTTGAAGTAAAGATATTTATAACAACCCAAGATTATTATTTCAATATTTATATCACTTTACATTATAATACATATTATATCATATCATATCATATTGCATTGCGTTATACAATATCATGTTATGTTACAATATATTTTACTTGAGTTAACACTTTACCACAAGAGCTTGAGAGGTTAAATTTAGGCATAAAAGAGTTAATGTCTTTCACTTACATGTGAGAACAACAGGACATCCAATTAGAACACATCTAAAAGTTATATTTTCTCAATGCAGATAGAGAAAAACAAAAATAAAGTGGGGATTCATTCCACACAACTCTTTATAACAAACAAACAAAAAAACTAACAGGAAAAGACTAGAAAGCACAACTCACAAACTTGATAGTCCTTATTTCTATCAAACAGAATGGCATGCCCCTGTAAATTTCACTGTCTAGGAAGCTAAGACTTTTGATTTAGGGAGTCTGATCTACAGTAGGCTAAGGTTATCCAATATTTACATTGTGTTGATATTGGAATTGGGCCACGGTTCCAGCCTGAGTAAGATAGGGACACCCAGTCTTAAATATTTTTTTAAAAAAACTAAGCCTTTTTTAAGCAATGCTAAAATATTAATTTTCTTTCAACTGCAACATTTTCAATGGTTCCTAAAAATCCATAGATTTTTCATACGTGCAACTTCAGTGGGTCCCAGAAATTTTAGGCTTGAATTTTGTTTTCAAAACGATGTCTCAAAACATTTTCTGGTATCTCAGTAGCAAAGATAAATGTATGCCAGAAGCTACAGCATTTGTTAAAATATTTGGTGTAATCCACTCTGATTTACTCTGCCATGAGGCTGATGATTTTAATCCTCATATGTAGTCCATTGTGACTGTTCTGCCCACAAAGATAAGAAGAGGATTCCACAAATCCGTTGGTAAAATTGAGAAGCACACACAAAAAAAAAAAATCCAATTTAACAAAAGCTTTAAAAAAATCCATGTGAGGCAGTATATCATATATCCAAAGGCCCTGCTACTGTGGACTAATAGAATCAAAAGGAATCCACAGAGAAAAAAAAATGTAAAGATAAGTTAGCCTTCAGAAAATCTTCAAACAGAGAACTAGTTATGAAATTAGTACTAGAATCTTTGGAGGTGGTTCATTCTTAGTCCTTTTTTAATTGAATATCAACCTAGGAAATAAATTCTTTCTTTTTTGTCATTTCAGTTATTATACAACCAAGATTTCTGATTGTGACAAGTTTCTTAACTTCTACTTATACTTGACCACCATTCTCCAAGTATAGAGAAACACCTTGCCTCAGACACCAGATGGGTAAGCCACTGATTTTCTCTGAGCCTCATCTTCCTTGTCTTTAAAATGAAGCTAATGATAACACATAGCTATTTTGAGTATCCAATGAAAATTATGCTTGAAAAATGTTTTATAAATGTAAAAACTGCTATATAAATAATGATTGCCTATCATTAGGTAATAGTCATATTTGCCATTTCAAGACTACTCTAATAATTTTCAGCTTTTAAGCTTGCTGCTTTATGCTTACAGCATTATCCAGATTTGATGGGGCATTTTTTAAATGTAATGGTTTGCTGACATCAAAACGGATAAAAGCACTATATTCTCTGGTTGGCAAATTTTAATCAACATTATTTTAATGACCTATGCTACAAAGCAAGGTAATCATTTTCTTCTAAATCTGTCACCCAACTATCTATGTCTATTATCAATCTCTTTTTATTATTTATACTTTTGATTTTTGCATGTAGCTCAGTTGCTTTAGGATTAAGGCACTTAAAGGTTTCAGTAAATGAAGATAAATAGTCTCAGGGAAAGAATGCAGACTATTCCCTGAAGAGTTATAAAATAAACTGAGTGGGATTGTAAATGGTCCTGCTAGGCATATGCCTGGGGGCACCCCAAATTATAAAATCATGTTATTTAAAGTTTGAAGAAATCTTTGAGAACTTCTATTATATTGACTTGTTTTGCAGATGAGAAAACAAGGCTCAAAAGTGGAAGGTATGAAAACAGATCCTTAGATTCCAAATATAGAATCTCAGCAGGAGCAAGAACCTTAAACATAGTCTCTCAGGGTAGAGCTTTTCCCTTTGACAAATTGGTGGAGCCACAACAACCCTCTTCATCACCATTTCTCCACTTGGAATTCTGGACACAATTATTTCTTCTTTTTTTAGAGTTCAAATCCAATGCTTCTATTATTTTTTTTTTTATTTGTCAAAACATAAGCATGGACAATTCTTCAACATAAGCCCTTGCAAAAACTTGTATTCCAATTTTCCCTCTCTTCCCCCACACCCTCCTCTAGATGTCAAGTAGTCCAATATATGCTAAACACTGTAGAAATATGTTAAATCTAATGTATGCATACATATTTATACAATTATTGTACTGCACAGGAAGAGTCAAATCAAACCAGTAAAAAAAAAAAAAAAAAAAAGAAGCAAAATAAAATGCAAGCAAGCAACAACAAAGAGTGAGAATGCTATGTTGTCAACCACATTCAGTTCCCACAGTCCTCTCTCTGGGTGTAGATGGCTCTCTTCATTACTAAACAATTTGAATTAGTTTGAATCATCTCATTGTTGAGGAGAGCCACGTCCATCAGAATTGATTGTTGTGTAATCGTGTTGTTGCTGTGTATAATGATCTCCTGGTTCTGCTCATTTCACTTAGCACAAGTTCATATAAGTCTCTCCAGGCCTCTCTGAAATCATCCTCTTGGTCATTTCTTACAGAACAATAATATTCCATAACATTCATATACCATAATTTATTCAGCCATTCTCCAATTCATGGGCATCCATTCAGTTTCCAGTTTCTTGCCACTACAAAGAGAGCTGCCACAAATATTTTTGCACATGTGGGTCCCTTTCCCTCCTTTAAGATGTCTTTGGGATATAATCCCAGTAGAAACACTGCTGGATCAAAGGATATGCACAGTTTAATAACTTTTTGAGCATAGTTCCAAATTGCTCTCCAGAACATTTGGATCCATTCACAGTTCCACCAACAATGTATTAGTGTCCCAGTTTACCCACATCCCCTCCAACATTCGTCATTATCTTTTCCTGTCATCTTAGCCAATCTGAGAGATATGTAGTGGTTCCTCAGAGTTGTTTTAATTTGGATTTCTCTGAATAGTAGTGATTTGCAGTACCTTTTCATGTGGCTACAAATAGTTTCAATTTTTGATCTGAAATTGTCTGTTTGTATCCTTGAATTCTTATAAATTTGAGTCAATTCTCTATATATTTTGGAAATGAGGCCTTTCTTTATCAGAACCTTTAAATGTAAATGTTTTCTCAATTTATTGCTTCCCTTATAATCTTGTCTGCATTAATTTTGTTTGTACAAAAATTTTTAACTTAATATAATCAAAATTATCTATTTTGTGATTAGTAATGATCTCTAGTTCTTCTTTGGTCACAAATTCTTTCCTCCACCACAGATCTGAGATATAAACTATCCTATGTTCTTCTAATCATTTATAATATCCTTCTTTATGTCTAGATCATGAACCCATTTCGACCTTATCTTGGCATAAGGTGTTAGGTGTTCATCAATGACTAGCTTCTGCCTTACTAGTTTCCAATTTTCCCAGCAGTTTTTATCAAATAGTGCATTCTTATCCCAAAAGTTGGAGTCTTTGGGTTTGTCAAACAAACACTAGATTACTGTAGCCATTGACTATTTTGTCCTAGTTAAATCTAAGCTATTCCATGGCTCAACTACTCTGTTTCTTAGCCAGTACCAAATGGTCTTGATAATTGTTGCTTTATAATGTAGTTTTAGATGTGGTACAGCTAGGCCATCTTCATTTGCTTTTTTTTTTTTTTTTTTTTTTTTTTTTTATTAATTGCCTTGATATTCTTGACCTTTTATTTTTCCAGATGAATTCCATAGTTTCTGTGGCTTTGTTGTTTCTAGGTCAGTTAAAAAAAAAACACTAAACATTGATGACTCTTCTATTAGATTTTAGGTTAGTAAAATAGTCTCTTGGGAGTTTGATTGGCATAGCACTAAATAAATACATTAGTTTAGGTAGTATTGCCATCTTTATTATATTCGCTCAACCTATCCAAGAGTACTTGATATTTTTACAATTATTTAGATCTGATCTTATTTGTGTGGAAAGTGTTTTATAGTTTTGCTCATATAGTTCCTGACTTTCCCTTGGCAGATAGATTCCCAAATATTTCCCAAAAATAACTATCAATAGTTATTTTAAATGGAATTTCTCTTTGTATTTCTTGCTATTGGATTTTGTTAGTGATGTATAGAAATGCTGATGAATTATGTGGATTTATTTTATATTGTGTAACTTTGCTAAATTTATGAGTTATTTCTAATAAGTTTTAGTTGATTTTCTAGGATTCTCTAAGTATACCATCATATCATCTGCAAAGACTGATAATTTGGTTTCCTTATTACCTACTCTAATTTATTTAATCTCTTTTTCTTCTCTTATTGTCAAAGCTAGCATTTTTAATATAATATTGATTAATAATAGTGATAGTGGGCAACCTTGTTTCACCCTTAATCTTATTGGGAATAGTTCCAATTTGTCCCCATTACATATAATGCTTGCTTTTGATTTTAAATAGATACTACTGATATTTTAAGGAAAATTCCATTTATTCCTATACTCTCTAGTGTTTTTCAGAGGAATAGATGTTGGATTTTATCAGATGCTTTTTCTGCATCTATGAGACAATCATATGTTTGTTTGTTTATTTGGTTATTGATATAGTCAATTAGGCTAATAGTTTTCCTAGTATTGAACCACCTCTGCATTCCTCGTATGACTCTTACTTGGTCATGGTATATTATCCTGGGGATGATTTTCTGTAATCTTTTTGCTAATATTTTATTTAAGATTTTGGTATCAATATTCATTGGGGAAATTGATCTATAATTTTCTTTCTCTGTTTTAATTTTACCTGGTTTAGGTAGCAATACTATGGCTCTGTCATAAAAGTAATTTGGTAGGAGTCTTTCTTTCCCTGTTTTTTCAAATAATTTATATAGTATTAGAGTTAATTGTTCTTTAAATGTTTGGTAGAACTCACATGTAAATCAATCTGGCCCTGGAGATTTTTTCTTAGGGAGTTGATTAATAGATTGTTTAATTTCTTTTTCTAAAATGGGACTATTGAAGTAACTTGTTTCCTCTTCTTTTAATCTTGGTAATCTATATTTTTGTAGTTATTCCTCTATTTCATTTAGGTTATCTAATTTATTGGCATCAAGTTAGGCAAAATAACTCCTAATTATTGTTCTAATTTTCTCTTCATTGGTGGAAAGTTCTCTCTTTTCATTTTTGAGACTAACAATTTGATTTTACTGTTTTTTTTTTTTTTGTCTAATCAAGTTAACTAAAGGTTCTATTTTGTTGTTTTTTTTCATAAAACCAACTTTTAGTTTTAGTTATTAATTCAATAGTGTTTTTTTTTACTTTCAATTTTATTAATCTCTCCTTTTATTTTTAGAATTTTAAGTATGGCATTTGATTGGGGGGTTTTAATTTGTTCTTTTTCTAGCTGTTTTACTTGAAAGCCCAATTCATTGATCTTCTCTTTCTCTATTTTATGCAAATAAGCATCTAAAAATATAAAATTTCCCCTTATTATTACTTTGGCTGCATCCCACAAATTTTGTTATGTTTTCTCATTATTATCATTCTCTTGGATGAAATTGTTAATTGTGCCTATGATTTCCTGTTTCGCCCATTCATTCTTTAGGATGAGATTATTTAATTTCCAATACTTTTTGGTCTATTTTCCCTTGGCCTTTTATTGAATGCAATTTTTATTACAACATGATCTGAAAAAAATGCATTTACTATTACTGCCTTTCTGCATTTGATTTTGAGGTCTTTATGTCCTAATATATGGTCAATTTTTGTATAGCTTTCATGAACTGCTGAGAAGAAAGTATATTTCTTTCTGTCTCCTTTCCATTTTTTTCTAAAGATCTAATACCTAAATTTTCTAGTATTATATTTACCTCCTTACCTTCTTTCTTATTCATTTTGTGGTTCTATTTATCTAGTTCTGAGAGAGCAAGGCTGAGATCTCCCACTATTATAATTTCGCTGTTCATTTCTTCTTGCAGCTCTCTTACCTTCTCCTTTAGGAATTTCCATGCTATACCACTTGGTGCATATATGTTTAGTATTGATATTGCTTCATTGTCTATGGTATCCTTAAGAAAGATATAATTTTCTTCCTTATTTCTTTTAATTAGATCATTTTTTTGCTATTGCTTTATCTGAGATCAGGATGACTATCCCTGCCTTTTTTTTTTTTTAACTTCACCTAAAGCATAACAGACTCTGCTCCAGCCTTTTATCTGCTTAGTATGTATCACCCTGCTTTAAATGTGTTTTTTGTAAATAACATATTGTAGGCTTCTGGCTTTTAATCCAGTCTGCTATCTGCTTCCATTTTATGGGAGAGTTTATCCCATTCAAATTTATAGTTAAAACTACTAATTCTGTATTTCCTGACATCTTATTTACCCCAAATTATACTTTTCTCTTTCCTTTTCCCCTTTCTCTCCTCTCCAGTGTTTTACTTATGAACACCACTTGCCTTAAATAGCCTTTGCCCTTTAGAGTCCCTCCCCCTTTTTTATAACTTTCCCGTAGTATTTCTGTTTTCCCTTCTATTTAGCCTATCCCTTCTCTTTTCACCTTTCCCCTCCCACTTTTCTATAAGGTGAGAGATGTTTCTGTGAAACCAAATATGTCTAATATTCCAAATCTGATGAAAGTAAGATTCACACAATGTTCATCCCCCTCCTTTCTTGCCCTCAATTAGAATAGATTTCTTTGCCTCTTTGTGAGATGTAATTCCCTCACTAAAAATAAAAAACAAACATATTTTTACAGTCTTGATTTTTTATAGGATCACTTGTACTTCTTTTGACAGTGGTTTTAGTATGTTGTTGCTCTTCAATCATTTTTTAAGTTGTACCTGAGTTTTTATGACAGCATTTGACAAAGATGTTGGAATGGATTGCCTCTTCTTTCTCCAGCTTATTTTACAGATGAGGAAAATGAGGCAAACAGGGTTAAATAACTTGGCCAGGGTTATATAGTTATTAGGTGTTTAAGGCCAAATTTGAACTCAGAAAGATGCATTCTTCCTGACTCCTGGAAGATATTCTATCCACTATACCACCCACCTGCCCCTGGTTTTTGTATATTACCTTGAAAAAAAAAAGATTTTTATGAGAATAAAGAATCTTTTCCAATAATCATTACTCCAGCCTTTATTCTTGTCCATGATAAACATGTTTTTCTTCTTAGCAATGTTTAGAAGATTTTTTTTCACTATTCTTCTTGCCATTCTTCCAAATTTAAGAAATTTACACTGTAATGTAGAGGAACCCATAATAACTACTACACTTGCTACGTCTGTCTTAAAGTTTTTGTTGTTTTCTGAAAATTAATTAGACTATTTGGTAGCAATATGTTCCATCCATATTAGTCTTTAGTGCTGTTTTTGATTTTCTAACAATTTTTCCTTTATGCTTTGATATGAATAATTTATTTCATTGCAGGCTTCAGTGATCCTTGAAATGCTTGACTTTCTCACATCAGAAAGCAACCTGATAAATCTAACAGTCACTGAAGTATATTCTTTATTATTGCTTACTTCCAATAATTCACACACTACTGTTAAATGTTTTTAAATATCATTAATACAATTCACAATTTTTCTTAATTGGATTATTTAATACTCTCCTAATTAGCTTGTCTGTTTTGAATCTCAACTCATCCAATCTGCTCTTTATAAAGCTGCTAAAACAGTCCTTCTGAGACACAAGTCTAATGAAACAACTTTCCTACACAAAACCTTCTGTAGTTCCCTATTGCTTATAAAATAAAGTTAAAATTTCTTATCTTATAATTTCATAAAACCATAAAATTAGAGCCAGAAGATATCTTAGATGTCATTGAATCTAATTCCCTCTTTTTATGGATAAGGAATGTGAGGCCCAGAAAATTTATGGAATTCTCTAAGATTATAGGTACTGGGTGGCAAAACTAATATTTAAACTCAGATCCTTCAATATTCTAAATTCAGCATTATTTCTACTGTGCCAAACACTTGCACAATCCAGTTCTCACTGACCCTTCCAAGTTTATTTTATATTAGTCCCCTTCTACAAAATACTTTTAAATTATATCATTTTATCCATTATAAAAATATTTAAATGATATCAATTTCACAAGATAGAAAAGCATGGAAGGAAATTTGTATGAGTGAAGAGACAGCAACCACACCAATGAAATTACACACCATCTAAATATTGAATTTAGAAATATTTTATAAAATACATTTTAAAGATTACACCACAGCACTTTTTAAAATACAAACTATGAAGAGAAACTACCTAAAAACCTTGTTTTTAAGGGACTCAAGGATCTGAATTGCCATAAACGGCAATTAGATATTGCATAATGAGATAGTTGCATTCACAAAAGGGTGTTGTAATTGAATATATATAAGCTGTTGTATTTTAAATTTATTACTCACTACTTAAAGCAGTGCTGTGGGAAATAATTTTGCAAAGCAAAAAAAAAAAAAAAAAAAAAGTTATGCAATTATTCATCCTCTAATATATCTGCTTTTAGTGTTTGGATTTCCTAACTGCAGACTTAATCCTGCTAAGACCAATTACTTTTTGCCTTTCATTCATTTCCATTTTTCAATATATTATTTCCTCACTATTTCAGTTCTCTCTCTCTCTCTCTCTCTCTCTCTCTCTCTCTCTCTCTCTCTCTCTCTCTCTCTCTCAAACCACAAAAACAGAATTTTGTAGCTATATGGGAAAAATTCAAATTCTTCTCTTTTCTGATATTCTAGTGAAATTTTTCATTTAGAAGGCATAGAGCTTGGATTTAAGAAGAACTGAGTTTGCATTTGACCTGAGATATTATCTATATCACCCTGAGCAAGTCACTTTACCTCTGACTAGCTCAGTTTCCTTAATTGTAAAACGGGAATAATAATAGCACTCACCTTGCAAGGTTGTTGTAATGATCAAAGTAGAATGTATTTATAAAATGCACAACATACTGTTTGGCCTTAGTAGATAATATATAAATGTTTGTTCTTTACTTTCTTTGCTAAGAAAGTAATGATGGACACTGAGGAAAAAGGAGTAAAACTCCAGAAATCCATGATGGCCATGATTCCTTTCTTAAAGGGATGAGTAGAAACAGAGTGGGACCAATCTGCTGATGATTGTGAGCATGAAATAGTCAAAGTAATCAAACTAGAAGGAGAAGCAAGATATTGGCTTGACTGAGTAAAGGCATAAAGCAGATAGATTTGGAGATCAAGTGCCAAAGAGGCAGGTCATAATAAATTAGTCACACTTGGTGAGAGCAAAATCCAATTCACAGGTACAACATTCCTTCACTACCCTTCCAGAATGTAATTCTTAGAAATTTTCCTCCTTTATTTTAAATTTCAATATTTTCCTTCAACCTCTTAGAGCAACTGAAAAGTGTTGTAGAGGTGAAAGCGACTAGCTCTATCATAATTTTTTTTTTGAGGTTAAAAGAAAAAAGCTAGATCATAAAAGTTCCCAATTTTAGTGTGGGGTAGCCATAAGAAAGATAAAGAGACAGAAAGAGAGGGAGGGTGAGGGAAGGGGAGAGAGAGAGAGAGAGAGAGAGAGAGAGAGAGAGAGAGAGAGAGAGAGAGAGAGAGAGAGCGAGAGAGAGCAAAAGAAAGCAAGAAAATGAAAGTGAAAGCAAGATAATTTATTTTATTTTTTGTAATTTCTTCTTTCTTCCTTCCTTCCCTTACTTCCTTCTTCATTCCCTTCCTTCCTCCCTCCTTCCTTTCCTCCCTCCCTCCTTTCCTCCCTCCCTCCTTTTTCTTCCCTTCTTCTTTCTTTTCTCCCTTCTTCCTTTCTCCCTTCTTCCTTCCTTCCTTCCTTCCTTTCTTTCTTTCTTTCTTTCTTTCTTTCTTTCTTTCTTTCTTTCTTTCTTCCTTTCTTCCTTCCTTCCTTCTTTCCTTCCTTCCTTCCTTCCTTCCTTCCTTCCTTCCTTCCTTCCTTCCTTCCTTCCTTCCTTCCTTCCTTCCTTCCTTCCTTCTTCTTTCTTCCTTTCTTTCTTTCTTTCTTTCTTTCTTTCTTTCTTTCTTTCTTTCTTTCTTTTCTTTTTCTTCTTTCTTTCTTTCTTTCTTTCTTTCTTTCTTTCTTTCTTTCTTTCTTTCTTTCTTTCTTTCTTTCTTTCTTTCTTTCTTTCTTTCTTTCTTTCTTTCTTTCTTTCTTTCTTTCTTTCTTTCTTTCTTTCTTTCTTTCTTTCTTTCTTTCGTGGAAATCAAGGTAAAGTGATTTCCCCTGGATCATGCATCTAGGAAATGTTTGAAGTCAAATTGATTTCAGGTCCTCCTGACTCAAGGGTCACCCCACTTTCTAAATATGACTCCATTTAAATCAGGGGAGAATTAATAAGGAAATGAGGTATGAACATAAAAAGCTGGAGGGTAATGGGATTGTTGAGTTTTGTTTTTTTTTAATTTGCATCTGAACTTAAGGTACCACATCAACCTGAATCATATCACATAGGCCTGTCCCACATATATATAATAGCCTTCATAATAGGCTTCCTATACTTATTTGGGGTGCACACTATAAAATTGCCTCTTCCTTTTTGCTATGATCTAGATACTTAATGATACAGACAAGAAATGGCTCAATTGTTTAATTAGGCTTTTCCATTTCCTGGAGCACATTTTTAAGAGTAAATTCCAGTGGAGAATTGTTATGGGCAAACAGGCAAGAGTAACATTTCTGACTACTCTGGACTAACAGCTTTTCAATTCTCTTTCTTAGGTTTTGATTAATTCATGGTGTCTTCATTCAAAATGTTCTAATAAGGTTAATTAATTTATAAAATCGTTACCAAAAATATAGATATTAGAAATTTTTCACCTTTTTTTTTTACAATGGGGTAGAGGGAGGAAAATCTCAGATATTTGTTTTATTTAACATTTTTTTTTATATTTTATTTTTCTCCAATAATACATAAAAACCTTTTTTACATTTGTTTTTAAAATTTTGAGTTCCAAACTTTCTCCTTTCTATAGTGTGCTTTCTAGAGCCCCCACTCTGGGGTGCCAAAATATACCATCCAGACTAACTGTCTGAAGGATCTCAGGACCAATGCAAGTCTTTGATCTTAGTGGAGGAGTGATGAGGCTGGAGAGCCAGGAGAATGGTCAAAGATGCATCCTGTTTATTTCAAGTCATCTCAGCCCCTAAATACCTTAGTACAATTACATCACTATAGCATTCTGAGCATGTGCTAACTATAGCACCATTACATCAACACATCACACTAAGTGCCAACTATAGTACCATTACACCACCATATCACCACAGCACACTGAGGAAGTGCTAACAATAAGCACCCTGCTATTGATATGTAAATGTCTCATTACTATAAGTATCTCTTGTTTCAAGTAGAACACTGGTGGTCACACCTCCCTTGACTTCTCAGGAAGGGTGAGACACCCCAAGGGGAGATGAAGAGCCAAACCAGACATTGTCAGTAGGTTCCCTCTGGACTGAAAGGTCTTATACCTCACCCGGAGGTCCCCCACTGTTTGTGGCTCTCTACACCTTTCCTTATTTCCCACTTCCTTATCTTCAATATAGTTTATGCTTGTGTAGTCATATAAGACAAATTTCAACATTCGTTATGTTGTAAAAGAAAACAAAAATCTCAAGAAAAATAAAGAAAGAAAAAAATGTGCTTCAATCTGTATTCAGACACCATCAGTTATTTATTTGGGGATGAATAGCTTTTTCATCATAACTCCTTCATAGTTGTCTTGGATTATTGTACTGCTAAGAATACCTAAGTAATTCACAGCTGTTAATCTTACAATATTGCTATTATTTTTACACAGTTCATGTCCCTTTGAATCAGCTTCTTTAAGTCTTTTCAGGTCTTTCTGAGAGTATTCTGCTCATCATTTCTTATAGTAAAATAATATTCCACCACAACCAATGCCACAATTTGTTAAACTACTCCCCATTTGATGGGCATCCCCTAAATTTCCAATTATTTGCCACCAGAAAAGAGATACAATGAAATTTTTTGTGTGTATAGGCCCTTTTCCTTCTTGTTTTTTAATTCTTTGAGGATATAGACCTAGTAGTAGTAGTATTGCTAGATCAAAGGGCATGCATGGTTCTGTAGCAAAATTGCTACAAATTGCTCTACAGAATGGTTGAACCAGATCACTCTAAAAACAGTGCGTTAATGGCTCATTTTCCCCACATTTGTCATTTTCCTTTTCTGTTCTATTAGTTATTCTAATAGCTATAAGGTAGTACCCAAGAATTGTTTTAATTTTCATTCCTCCAATAAATAATGATTTAGATAATTTTTTCATATGGCTATAGATAACTTTGATTACTTCATCTGAAAACAGTTCATATCTTTTCATTATTTATAAATTGGTAAATAACTCCTTTTTTCTTTCTTCCTTTTTTTTTCTGAGGCAATTGGGGTTAAGTGACCTGCCTAAGGTCATACAGCTAGAGAATGTTAAGTGTCTGAGGCCAGATTTGAATTCAGGTCCTCCTGACTTCAGGGCTGGTGCTCTATCCACTGTGCCACCTAGTTGCCCCAAATGGTTCCTTTTTCAGTGGCTCTTTTTATAAATTTGATTCAGTTCTCTGAATGTTTAGAAATGGGGTCTTTATTGGAGAAACTTACTTGTAATTTTTTTTCACAGTTTCTATTGTTAACTGCATCTCTCCATCCTATTTCCATCGCTATTTATTCTATGCTCTTTCCTTTCATCTGTTCCTCCTCAAAAATGTTTTGTTTCTGACTACCCCTCCCCAATCTTCCCACCTTTCTCTCACTGCCCCTTTCTCTGACCCCTAGCCTTTCTGTTTACTTGTATGGTAAGATAGATTTCTATATCTAACTGAGTGTATATTATTCCCCCTTTGAGGCAATTCTGATGAGAGCAGAGTTCACTCCCTCCTTCTCATCTCATTCATCTTTCCCTCCAGTGCAAAAGCTTTTTCTTGCCTTATATATGTGAGATGATCTGTCTCCATTCTACCTTTCCCTTTCTCTCAGTGCATTCCTCACTCATCCTTAATTTTATTTTGTTAGATATCATTCCTGCACATTCAAGTCACATCGATGTCCTCTATCTATATCTAGTCCTCACTGATCTTAATAAGAAAGTTCTTATGAGTTACATGTATAATCTCCCCAAGTAAGAATGTAAACAGTTCAAACTTTTCAAGTCCCTTATGACTGCTCTTTCCTGTTTACTGTTTTTGCTTCTCTTGAGTGTTGTATTTGAAAGTGAAATTTTCTCTTTAACTTTGGTCTTTTCATCAAAAATACTTGAAAGCTCTCTACTTTGTTCAACATTCATTTTCTTTCCCTGAAGGATTCTATTTTTTTGCTAGGTAGATGAGCTTTGGTTGCAATCCTAACTGCTTTGCTCTCCAGAATACCATATTCTAAGTACTCTGATCCTTTAAAAACTGATAAATCTTATATTACTCCAACTGTGGCTTCACAATACTTGAATTGTTTCTTTCTGGCCACTTGAAATATTTTCTTCTTGACTTGCTAGCTCTGAAATTTGGCTATAATATTTCTAGGAGATTTCATTTTGAGGTCTTTTTCAAGAAAGTGGATTATTTCAATATCTATTTTACTCTCTGGTTCTAGAATACCTGGAGAATTTTCCTTGATAATTTCTTAAAACATGATGTCTAGGCTCTTTTTTTTAATTTTTTTTATTTTTTTTTTTGATCATTGCTGTCAGGTAGTTTGTTAATTTTCAGATTATCTCTACTAGATTTATTTTCCAGGTCAGTTGTTTTTCCAATGAGATGGTTTTCATTTTGTTTTCTATGTTTTCATGATTTTTAGTTTTGTTTCATTATTTTTTGATTTCTCATAAATTTAGCTTTTATTTGTCCAATTCTAATTTTTAAGGAATTACTTTCTTCAGTGAACTTTTGTACTTCCTTTTTACTTTTTGTCAACTCTACTTCTTAAGGAGTTGTTTGTTTTGTTTTTCCATTGAATTTTTGTTCCCTTTTCCCATTTAGCCTCAGTTTTTGTACCTCTGTTACCATTTGACCTATTCTGTTTTTTAAGGTGTTGAGTTTCTTCAGTATTTTTGATATCTCCTTTATCAAGCTGTTAACTTTTTTATTTATTTTAATTCATTTTTTAAATTATTTTCTTGCTTCACTGTCATTTTTCTTCAAATTTTTCTTCTACCTCTCTTATTGATTTTCCACTGTCTGAGACCAATTCACAATATCTTGGAGATATTTTCAATATCTTGGGAAAAGATATTTCATGTATATCTTTGGATATAGGAATTTGGACTTTGTAATCTACTTCTGAATGTGTGTTTTGAACACCATTGTCACCATAGTAACTTTCTATGGTCAGAATATTTTTCTGTTGTTTGTTCATTTTTCAAATCTATTTGTTGACTTTAAACTCATTATTAAAATGAGATTCTGCTGCCAGATTGGAGAGTACTTTGTCCCAAGCTTCAGGGTTTTATGTAGTTGTTTTCAGAGATACTTACAGAAACCTGTAAGTTTTCAGTCCTTGTAAGGAATCCTAGTGAAGAATTCTAGTAATCCTCGGGCATGTTTTTGTGTAAAATTGCTAAGTACATTGGAATTTGCTTGCAGTTATCTGATAGAATCTCAAGAAGCACACAAAAAGGGTGGACCATGCTTGGGTGCCTTAATTATCCTTTATTGCAGGCCTATGTTTATCCTGGAAACCTGGCCAGTTCCTCAAGTAAACATAATCCTCCTAAAGGAATGAACAAATATTTTCCTTGGTTGGCCTCTTGTGATGGAGCATCCTGTACTTGAGAGGGCTTCTCCATCTTGAGTCATATATCAAATGAGAATATTTAGTGTAGTGCCTTCTGTGTTCTCAGCCTATAAAAATCCTTAATGGAAAGGGACTTTGAAGATCTAGCTAGGAAGTACTGCACAGCTTGCCTAGCAATGGCTCCCACTTAACACTGTGAATAGCTGTGACCATGAGTCCTCCCAACCAAGGTATTTAGATGTTGTGTTTCCTCAGAGTGAGGATAATGTATGTTCTATGTTGTTTGCTTATTTATTATAATGGCCACCGTGTTTGTTAATTGTGTATTACTTTTGTGCTTTGAACTGCCTCTTCCTTTATGTCTATTTAAATCAAGATTTTAAGACTATGCCTGTAGAATGTATATCCCAAACAAAATTAATCACAGTCCTTCCAGTGTGGTATGATCTAAAGAAAGGTATTTACTACTCCCCTGGCCTGTTCTGTGGTCTGTGATCAGACCTTGAAGATTTCTGTTCCATTGTGGTCACAAGCTCCAGTGTGTTAATGCTCCGGCTTACTCTGGAACTGCCATCCAGAACTGTGACACATATCTGAGTATGGGCAAAGCAATAGAGTCCTGACCCCCAGTACCAGCAAAGATATACCAGTAAGGTGCTTGAGAAATTAAGTAGTGTGGGATGAGGTCCCTGCCCTCAGGATTCTTACAAGCCAATTGGTATTTAGCAAATTTTCTTTGCTGCAGCCTAATACCATTAAAAACTGCTTCCAAAAGTTTTAGAAATTAATCTTAATACCCTTCCAATTAATGCAACAGATGATTTAATTGATTTGGTTCTTACAACTCAAGCTACAGTGAAAAGTATTTTATAGAGGCCCTTTATGAACCAAGTTTATGTGCTTGATTAAAGCCTTGGAGACTTATCTATCAGCTTGGTCCAGTTTTTTAAGTTATCCAGTCTGGTTAGCTGTACTGAGCACAGCAACATTGAGAGATGCACCCTCTCTGCCATTTTATTTCCTTGTTAGCCGACATGAGCTAATGAGATTACCAGGTCAGTGCAATGAAAGGGTTTCCTGAGCCTAGGTGTGTAAAGAGTGTCATTTTTTTGTCAAGTTCCCAAAGGCCTAATTTGTTTTTGTGGTAGTGAAATGGGGAAAGAGGAAGGTGTGGAAAGGCCCAACCTCCTTTGTGTCTTCATTTCTGCACATATTTAACTGACCTCAGGGGTGACATTGAGGTGCTGGGGAGGAGGGGCTAGAGATAGCAAGAGAGAAAGAAAGGGGCAGCACCCCAGCAGGGACAAGACATCCATGCTCTCCAGTGTCACCTGCAATCCAGATGTGTAATACTGTCTCTGTCATTTGTTGGTGCCCTTTGCTACTGTTCGTGTTTAACATTTGAAATGCTGTGATTTTTTTTTTGGTCAATAAAGACAATTAAAAAAAAAAAAAGATATACCTGTAATCTCCTTCTGATCAGCTTCTTGATGCCCTTTATTTGTAAGCTCAAAATTCAGGAAAGCTGCTGCTGCTGATTCAGTGTCTCCCAAGATCTGCTTCTGGCTTGCTGGGGTTGGGTGTATGTTGGTATAGCTTGAGCTGGACTGTGCTCCACTCTCACAAAAGACCTTTCTTGACAACCTTCTAAATTCTCTTTGGCTGGAAAATTATTTCACCCTTTCCTTTTGTGGATTCCTCAGCTCCAGGAACCATTTTGTGGCATTATTTAAAGATATTTGGAAGAGTTTGGAGGAGAGCTTTGGGGATAATTTTCTCATGCATGTGTAAAATAATACAAAGTTCAGGGCAGCTAGTTAGTGTAATGGATAGAGCACCAGACCTGAAGTCAGGAAGACCTGAGTTCAAATCTGGTATCAGTCACTTAATACTTCTTGGCTGTGAATAAGTCACTTAAGCAATTTTCTGAGGGGGGAAAAGGATAATACAAAAGTACTTAGATATATTTAATATCATAGATTATATTGTTTAGTGATCATCTGATGATCCACTTCAATGCATATAACAGGAAGTCAATTACTAACTAAAATATTTGCCATTTTCATGGAGGGTTGTCTGTAGATAATAAAGATACCATATTAATTGTATGAAGTCCTACTCTGCACAGGGATAGCTATAAGCTGATAAGCACTCAGAAAAAGGGTTCAGACAGAAAAGCTCAGGCTGAGAATGTAACTCATAGAAAACTTTCAACTCAGAGGCTGATAACAAGCTAGGGAAACCTAGAACTTTAAGCTCTGTATTAAAGATCCAGAAAAGAAAACCTGGCCAAGACCTAGCCAAGAACATTTGGAAACTGCAATTGTGTTTCACTGATACTAAACCACTATTCAGAAGCCAATTGTGCTCAGACTGGGATTGAATTACCCAGACACAGACCACTCAAAATATAGTGTCCAGGAATAGCACTCATCAGTTGCTCCTAAGGTCCTTGAAAAGCATAGTATTCATTATCTATACCCTTCCTTATTGTCCTTCATAATTAAAGACAACCAAAATGATATCACAATATACTGTATGTCTAACTATCATGAAGATTTTACCATAGGGAAGGAGATATCTCTAAAACTGTGCATCTTATGTAGCTTTGCTCATAGAACATAAAACTTTCTTTGACTTATGCCAGTTTCTCTTATGTCTCACAATCAATTCAAGTTTTAAGAAACCTTGAGAGTGTCCTGCATCTTCTGATCTTCATGTGACTCCTTGCCTTGTGTGAATTTTCCATAAAATAGTCTTTTAAACAAACATGCATTTGTCATTTGATCATTTTATCATTGGAGGGCATCTTTTGCAATAGGGTTTGAATGTTTGGCAGTTCAGTTTGAGAAAAGAGCTCGGTGTCCAGTACCTTATGTTGCCAGGCGATCTTCAAAATCTTCCTAAGGAAATTCACATGGAAAGGGTTAAATTTTCCCACATGATGTTGGTAAACTGTCCTGATTTTACAAGCATACAAGAGTGAGATCAGCATAACTGTGGACTTTCAGTTTACTGAATAGATACACTTTAGAAAATACAGATCTACACCAATGAAGACTTTCCCACTCCTTTCAGAAGGACATAGATCCTAGTTCTGACACAAAGTTAAAATTCAGGACATATGGCTAAAAAATGAGCAAATACACACACACACACACACACACACACACACACACACACACACACACACACACACATACATTGGTGATAAGGAATACTATGGTTCTAGAGATGTGCAATTATTTCTCAACAAACCAAGAAAAGAATAATGCCAGAAAAACAATAAACCCAGTCTCAAGGAAAATCATAGATTTTAAATACGTTTTATGAGGATTTCAAAAAGAAACAAAGTAAAAGTTCTAAAATTGGTCATATAAATAAAATAAGAACTCTAAAAGGGAAAATGAAAATGAAAAAGGAGCTCTAAAGAAAAGAATGAAAAAAAGAACAGTGTAGTAAATGATGCACAGAACCTTATTCCAGTAAGAAACTCCTTGAAAATTGGATTGAACCAAACATCAATGATTCCATGTAATAATTAAAAAATATTAGAACAAAATTGAAAGACTAAAAAGAAGTTGTTGTTTTTTTTTTTTAAAACCAGAGAACAAAATGAAAATTAAATAGTCAACCAGACACTTCCTGAAAAAAAATCTCAAAATGAAAACTCCCAGGAAAGTGATAGCCAAAATGTAGTTTACAAGTTAAAGAGAAAGTCTTGAAAGTAGTTAGAAGGAAATGGTTCAAAGAACAATATTCCCCAGTCACAATCACACACACACACACACATACACACACACACACACACACACACACACACACACACACACAAACAGAAAAGACAAGTCAAAGAAAAAAATTATTTACAAATATAAACTTAATAAACATCCTTAGTAAATAATTATGCAAAAATATTGAATAAAATATTTTCAAATAGACAACCACTATATCAAAAATGTTATAAACAATATGTTTGAGCAAGATTCATACAGGAAATGCACATAGCTGTTTATTGGCCACATTAAAAAAACAAAAGCAATCAAAATAACATTATATCAATAAATACATAAAGAATGAATGAAAATTGTATACATATATTGTATTTAACTTATATTTTAACATATCTAACATGTATTGGTCAACCTGCCATTTAGGGGAAAAGGTAGAGGGAAGGAGGGGAAAAGTTGGAACAAAAGGTTTTGCAATAGTCAATGCAGAAAAATTACCCATGCATATATCTTGTAAATAAAAAGGTATAATAAAAAAAAAAAGAATGAATGAAAATAAACATTTATTGTCCACTATGTACCAGACACTGTCCTAAGTACTTTGCAAATATTACCTCTTTGGATCCTCACAACAACTCTACTAGAAAGGTATTATCCTCATTACACAGTTAGTGCATCTGAGGAAGAGAGAGATTAACTGTCTTGTCCAGAACCATGAAGCTTGTAACTATCTGAAACTTTCAACAAAATACATCTATTTCTGTTTAAAACACTTAAAAATGTATAGAAATAAAGGAAAATTTCTGCAAATCTTATCTATTTAAAACTATGACCAATTTTTTTTGTTATGATGGAATTAAACTAAAAGCCTTTTCAGTAAGATCAGTATTAAAATAAGAATGACTATCACCAATAATACTATTCAATATAATGCTTGAAGTGCTAATTGTGGCAATAAGACAAGAAAGATAAATTAAGGGAATAAGCATAGAGAAACAGGCAACAAAATTTTCACTTTTTATAAATGATAAAATAGTCTACATAAAGAACCTAAGATATGCAACTAAAATTTGTTAAAATAATAACTATACTATACTATAGTAAAGTAGCAGTATATAAAATAAAATACAAATCATCAAACTTTCTGAATGTTATCAATTAAAACATCTCAGGAAGAGATAGAAGAGAAATTCCATTCAAATTATCCAGAGTGCACAAAATATTCTGTAATCCACCCAAGACACAAAGAAAGACTATAAAATATATTAATTCAACTATAAAACACTATTTCAGAAACAAAAATGCTCTAAATATTTGTAGAGATATTAATCACTCACATTTCCATTGAGCCAATAAAATATTTTATTAAAACTTTTTATTTTCAAAACATATGCATAGATAATTTCCAAGATTCACTTTTGTAAAACCTTGTGTCCCAAATTGTTTTTCCTTCCCTTTCCCCTACCGTAATCCAATATATTTTGACCATCTGCAATTCTTCTATACATATTTCCACAATTATCATGCTTAATAAAAACAATCAGATCAAAAAGGAAGAAAAAAATGAGAAAGAAAACAAAATGTAAGTAAACAACAATAAAAAGAGTGAAAATACTATCTTGTGATTCACATTCATACCCACAATTCTCTCTCTGGATGCAGATGATTCTCTTCACCACAAAAACATTGGAACTGGCCTAAATTACCTCACTGTTGAAAAGAGCCACATCTGTCATAATTGATCATTATAAAATCTTGCTACTGCTGTGTACAATGTTCTTCTAGTTCTACTCATTTCACTTAGCATCAGTTAATGTAAGTCTCTCTAGGCCTTTCTGAAATCATCCTGCTGATCATTTCTTATAGAATAATAATATTCCATAACATTCATATACCATACCTTATTCAGCTATTCTCCAACTGATGGCCATTCTCTGAGTTTCCAGTTTCTTGCCACTACAAAAAGGGCTGCTACAAACATTTTTGTACACATGGATCTTTTTTGATCTCTTTGGAATATAGTAAAGACACTGCTAGATCAAAGGGTATGCAGTTTGATAGTCCTTTGGACATAGTTCCATAAAGTTTTCCAGAATGTTTAGATCAGCAGAACTCCATCAACAATGGATTAATGTCTCAGTTTTCCCACATTTCCTCCAATATTCATTATTATCTTTTCCTGTCATCTTAGCCAATTTGAGAGATATGTAGTGATACCCTAGAATTGTCTTAATTTGCATTTATCTGATCAGTAGTGATTTAGAGCATTTTTCATATCAATATAAATGGTTTTAATTTCAGCATTTGAAAATTGTCTATTCATATCCTTCAATTATTTTTTAATTGAAGAATAGTTTTAATTCTTATAAATTTGAGTCAGTTATCTATTTTAGAAATGAAGCCTTTATCAGAATCTTTGAATGGGAAAACTTTTTTCCGAGTTTATTGCTTCCCTTCTAATCTTGTCTGCATTGCTTTTGCTTGTACAAAAACTTTTTAACTTAATATAATCAAAATTATCCATTTGCATTCCATAATCTACTGTACTTCTTTGTCCACAAATTTCTTTCTTCTCCACAGATCTGAAAGGTAGACTATCCTTTGTTCTTCTAATTTGCTTATAACACCACTCCTTATATCTAAATCATGAATCCATTTCGACCTTATCTTGGTATACAGTGTTAGGTGTGTGTCTGTGGTTAGTTTCTGCCATATTAATCTCCTATTTTCCCAAAACTTTTTGTTACGTAGTGAGTTCTTATCCCAGAAGCTGGGGTCTTTCATTTTATCAAACAATAGATTACTATAGTCATTAGCTATTGTGTCTTGTGAACCTAATCTATTGCACTAATTGACTATTCTATTACTTAGCCAGTACCAAATGGTTTTGATGACCACCGCTTTATAATATAGTTTTAAATCTGGTACAGCAAGACCACTTAATTTGCATTTTTTCATTAATTCCCTTGAAATTCTTGACCTTTGGTTCTTCCAGATAAATTTTGTTATTATTTTTTGTAGCTCTGTAAAATAATTTCTTGGGAGTTTGATTGGTATGGTACCGAAAAGGTAGATTAGTTTAGGTAATATTATTATTTTTATTATGTTAGCTCAATCTACTTATGAGCACTTGACATTTTTCCAGTTGGTTAGATCTGATTTTACTTGTGTGGAAAGTGTTTTGTGACTGTGTTCATGTTCTTCATGACTTTGCCTTGTAGATCCCCAGATATTTTATATTATCTACAGTTGTTTTAAATGAAATTTCTCCCAAATATTTTATATTATCTACAATTATTTTAAATGAAATTTCTCTTCATATCACTTGCTGCTAGACTTTGTTAGTAACATATAAAAATGCTGGCATTTATAAATTTATAATTTATATAATTATTTATAAATAAATGTGAATTTATTTTGTATCCTGCAACTTTGCTTAAGTTGTCAATTCTTTCTAAAAGTTATGTACTTGATTCTCTAGGATTCTCTAAGGATACAAGCACATCATCTACAGAGTGATAGTTTAGTTTCCTCATTACCTACTCTAATTCCTTTAATTTTTTTTTTCTCTTATTGCTAAAACTAATATTTCAAATGCAATATTGAATAGTAATGGTAATAGTAGGCAACCATTTTTCACCCCTGATCTTATTGGGAATGGTTCCAGTTTATCCCCATTACACATGATGCTTGCTAATGGTTTTAAAATGGATGTCACTGATCCTTTTAAGGAAAAACTCCATTTATTTCTATACTCTCTAATGTTTTTAACAGGAATGGGTGTTGAATTTTGTCAAATGCTTTTTCTGCATCTATTGAGATAATCATATGATTTTTGTTCATTTGGTTATTAATATTGTCAATTATGCAAATAGTTTCCCAAATATTGAACCAACCCTACATTCCTGGTATAAATCCTACTTGGTCATGTGTATTATCCTGGGGATAACTTGTTGTAATCTCTTTGCTAATATTTTATTTAAGTTTTTGCATCAATATTTATTAGCGAAATTGCTCTATAATTTTTTTTCTCTGTTTTGATCCTATCTGATTTAGTTATCAGCGCCATATCTCTCCTTGATCTGATAATTCTGAAATTTTGTTATAATATTCCTTGGAGACTTCCTTTATATAAAGAGTCTCTTTAAAGTTCTTTCAGTAGGTAATCAGGTATTTTACTTTCTGGTTCTAGGACATCAGGGTAGGTATTTCCTTGACGATTTCCTGAAAGATGTTGTCTAGGCTCTTTTTTCAATTATGATTTTCAGGAAGTCCAATAATTCTTAGATTGTCTCTCTTAGATCTATTTTCCAGATAAGTTGTTTTTCCAATAAGGTAATTTATATTTTCTTCTATTTTTTTTCTTTTCTTTTTTTTTTGTTTGTTTTGTTTGCTTGATTCTTGATGTCTCATTGAGTCATTCACTTCCATTTGTTCAATTAAATTTTTAATAAGTTGTTTTCTTCAGTTAGCTTTTTAATCTCCCTTTGCATTTGGCTCATTGAACTTTTAGATGAGTTGTTTTGTTCATTTATGTTTTTTTTTTTCCATTTCACAAATTCTGTTTTTCAGTGAGTTGGTTTCCTTTTCCATTTTGTCAAATCTATTTTGTAAGGAGTTATATGGGTTTTTTTTTTCCCTTTCTCTAAATCTATTTTTAAAGGAGTTTTCTTCAGATAATTTCTGTGTTTCCTTTTCCAAACTCTTCTGCAAAGTTCTCATATCCTTTCCCCATTTTTCTTCTATCCCTCTTTTAAAATCCTTTTTGAATTCTTCCAAGAGAGTCTTCTGAAATGGAGACCAACTTATATCATCCTTTGGGACTTCATCTGGAGATGATTTGCCTTTAGTGCCCTCAGGGTTTGAAGTTTGTTCTTCTCTGTCTCCATAAAGCTTATTCATGGTCAAAGATCTTTTTGCTTTTTTGATCATTTTTAAAAATTGAAATCTGCTTTTAGGGAAAAGTGAAGATTGTCCCAACCTTCCTCTACAGGCAACAGTAACTTCATGCTGCCCTGGGACTGATGTTTCTGATTTCCTTCCTATGCTGGGTCAGCATGGCCAAGTTATTCTGGTGTTCAGGAGCTTACTATTTACCTTTTGTAGTTGTGTTGAATGTCTCATAGCCAGTCTGCTGATCCCCTGGCTTCTGAACCAGAACAGAGTGGCCAGTATTGCTGTATTTTGGCTAAGAGCCTCCTTATAGATTCCCCTAGTGCTTGGAGGCTACACTGCTTTGGGTCCCTGTGCTGTACCTGTGTGTGGCCATCTCTTCTCTCCCCCTTCTCTTCTTCCCCACCAGTCAATTGAACCAGACATTTTCCGAAGTTCTTCCAAAATATCTTTGGCTGGAAATGTGTTAAACTCTAAATATTTGTGTGTTCTATTGCTCTAAAACTGTTTAGAGACTTGATGTGGTGCTGATCTGAAGGAAGCTAGAAAGAACTCAAACAAAGACTTGTCTACTCCCCTCCATCTTGGCTCTGTTCCCATGCCATTGGAATAAAAATAGCAACTTTATTTAAATTATGTACATAATCTGCAGTTTTATGTATTTTTCTGCTTATGTAGATATATATTTTTGGTATTTATTAAAGTAAAAAAATTAAAATATCAAAAAGATTGTAAAACATGTAATGTGTTTCTTCTTTCAGAAAAAAATGTAATGTCAGCACTTGTCCCACTTTTCATTGGCTTTATCAATATCATATGCTTTATAAAGATAAATTGACATTTTATTCAATTAATTTCTTCATATATATATATATACATTATATATATGTGGTGTGGTGTGTGTGTACATAGATATAATATACAGTATAGATATATAGATATAGTATATAGTAGATATATATATATATATATAGGATCACAATGACTCTAGACATTTAATTTACTGTCTTAAATTAATTTACAGAGGAATTGAGTGATTTTCAAAGTGTACTTGCTTTCCATGTTAAACACAAGCCCTCTATAGAGTTTTAAGTTTCAAATGACATGCTTTACAATGAAATAACAATACTCTCCTATATGTTTATTCTATATATAAAAAGAAAGGGTATGGTAGAAAGTGGTTGAATTGATGCATTTGGGGTATTAATCCTCCTGCTCAAGAAAACAGGATTCCAAAGATCTTGATATTAATATTTCAATGAATTTTACTAGGAGTGTCCCTTGTTGTTTAACTCCATGGATTAGAGAGATTGTTTATGAGTTTAATTCTGGTGTGAACTAGTTTCATGTCTTCCCTAGAAACAGATAATGGCCCTTATAATGTTCTTGCAGATATATCATTGGGTAACCAAAAAGGACTGTTTTATTACATATGAAATAAATTTGATAAACATTGATTAAACATATTGTTAAGTATAAGATACCATCTTTTCCTCCAGAAATCAAGAGATACAAACAAAATATTCCCCAATTGAAAAGAATTTTTAAATTCAACTAGAAAGTTATAACATGTATATAGATAGATAGATAGATAGATAGATAGATAGATAGATAAAAAACACAAGGGAAATTGTAATGTTAGTGCTAATAGCCCAGTGAGCAAGAAGAGACTTCACAAATATGAAACCTGAACTGATTCTTCAAAATAAAGATTGTAAATGGAAGGAATAAAGAGTATTCCAGATATAGCGATCTACTAATATAAACACAAGGTTTTTTTTTTTCATTTATTTTAATGTGTTTATTTAAAACAAATGCAAAATAAGAAAAAACAAAATAGAAAAGACAAAAAAAATTTTCCATGTGCCCAGCAGTACATTGTGGGCAGGAAGGGGGATTCAAAATATATAACTGTAAATTTCCATTTCAAGAAAGCATATATAATGATTATATTCATCTTTGCTTCTCTGTAGATTTTCTTTTGTTCCCTGCTGGGCATTTTTCACTTTCTTCTTTTTTCCTCTCTTTCCCCCCCCCCCCAAACAGGCTGCAATTAAGCACAGATATATGTGTGTATGTATGTATGTACATATGTATCTTTATCTATATGTATGTGTGTATTTATGTATATGTATTTATGTGTGGATATATGTGTATATATACACATACATAGACATAAGCATAAATGTATACATTTATATACACATTCACATACATACACACATATAACATATACATATATTCCTTTAGGTTTTCCTCATAGAATCTCTTTCAGGTGCTTATTGGAGGATTTTTTTCTGTTTCTACTTGTTCTATCACTTCAAGACAATTTTCTTTGATTATTTTTTGTATTATTGTGTCAAGGTTCTTTTTTTTTTTTTTTGGTCATAGTTCTCAAGTAATCCAGTTATTGTTATATTTTCTCTCCTTGATCTGTCCTCTAGATTATTATTTTTCTTATAAAATGTTTCACATTCTCTTCTATTTTCTCACTTTTTGCTTTAATATCTCTTAGTCTTGTAACTTTACTAGCTTCTCCTTGTTCAACTCTAATTTTCAAAGAGCCATTTTCTGCTTTAAGACTCTGGATCTCTTTTTTTAGTTGGTTGACTTTCTTTTCATTATCTTCTTGTTTTTCCAGATCTTATTTTATTTTTATTTTTCCTCAATCTCTCTCATTTGATTTTTAAAGTATTTTCTTAATTTTTCTATAAATTCTTTTGGGACTGGTAGCCTTTTAAAATTATTCTCTAGGGTAGTACATATTGCAAGTGCCCCCAGTTAGCATCATCCCTATCCTGCTGCTTCTACATTTGCTGGATATGTGATGATGCCTTCTCTCAGAGGGAGCTGGGCCTGGGATTCCTTATCAGGACAAATTCCCCCAGTCTTCCTGTATTCAGACTCCCTGACTCCCTCTGCTGTCTGGGAAATGAAAGTTCCTGTGGTTCTAGGTGAGATTGAAAGCCAGCTAGCTCCAGTTATTTCTGCAGAGCTAGCCTGGAAATGTTTATATTTCACACGGCTTAAATTTCTATATGGTGTTTTTCTTCCTGTCTTCTTGGGTTGTCCCAAGGAAGACTCCTGTTCTGCTTTAGGACTTATTTGTTTTTCACCAGTCAGCATTAGCCTTGAGACCCAATTTCATTTTGTTTGTGAGACAAATCTGGAGAGCTTGAAATTTTCTGACCCATTCTGCCATCTTCCCACAATCTTCCCCAGACCATAAAGCTTTTGAGCCATGAAATAGAATGTCAGATTTAGGGTAGAGCTAGTAAGCCAGTAGAATGACACTCAATGTAAGTCAGTAAAATGGTACTCAATCTACAATATAAGTCAAACATAGAATAGTATTTATTTTTTATGTACAAAAGAAACGCCTGACATAAAATGTTTTAAAGCATTAATTAGCAAAAAATGACTATGATTGCTAAATTCTTCTGGAAGTAGATCAACAACATAATCATGAAATAATTTATATTACTTATAATTGGATATTTTACACTGCACTTCAGCTCTGTACTGTCGCCTTTAAAACCTTTGTCTTCTGAGAAGTCAGGGAGGGGATCAAGTTCATTCTCTTGATGATGATCATCTCCAGAAGAGCCCCACCCTAATGGGCCTTGAAGGCCTTAGCTAAAAAAATTGAAGATATCCAAACTTCTTGAACTTGCAAGGTGAGTTCCATGCTTGGACACATTCATTTCCATATTCATACGTATTCACTTAAGATGAGAAAGAAAAAGAAAAAAAAAAAAAAAAAAAAAACAGGCAGCCTCCCAAGCCAGAATTAAGTTCACATATAGGCATGAATGGGCTTTAGCTTAAAAGTATTCACTAGAGAAAAAGATGGATTCCCTTTTCTTCTACACTCCTCATAATAAATCCCAGAGACATTAAATTCATCAACTAGCATTTTTTGTCTTTTGAATTTTTAAATAATATTTTATTTTTCAAACATGCAAAGATGGTTTTCAACATTCCATATTCATCATGCTGCACATGAAAAAACAGATCAAAAGATAGAAAAAACACAAAGAAAAAACAAAGCAAACAAGTACAATAATGCTATCATTGATCCCCACATCCAGTCCCCAGAGTTCTCTTTCTGTATGCACTTTCTTTAGATTTTATGAAGGTAAAGATAACAACTAATTGAATTTAGGTTTTATTGGGAGAATGAGGAATCAAGTATAATGAAAACTATTAACTAGTATTCTAGCCATTCCTCATAAAAGACATTTCCTGCCATCACACATTTTCATTAGATGTCCCCCATACCTGAAACACTCTTCTCTTATCTCTCTCTCTCTCTCTCTCTCTCTCTCTCTCTCTCTCTCTCTCTCTCTCCTCTCTCTCCCTCTCTCTCTCTCTCGTCTCTGCTCTCCTCTCTCTCTCTCTCCTCCTCTCTCTCGCATCTCCCTCTCTCTCTCTCTCTCCCTCTCTCCCTCTCTCCCTCTCTCTCTCTCTCTCTCTTCTCTTTCTCCTTCTCTCTCTCTCTCTCTCTCTCTCTCTCTCTCTCTCTCTCTCTCTCTGCCTCTCTCTCTCTCTCTCTCTCTCTCTCTCTCTCTCTCTCTCCTCTCTGCTCTCTCTCTCTCTCTCTCTCCTTCCCTCCCTCCATCACTATTTCTTGGCTTCTCTAACTTTTATCAGAACTCAACTAAAGTCCCTAGTTTCTGCAAATCTTCCTTTCCTCTGAGATTACAATTTATCCTATATTTATGTTGTTTGTATGTAGTTGTTCACATGCTGTCTCTCCCATCAGACTATGAATTCCTTGAGAACAGGGACTATTTTATTTGTCTTTCATTGTACCCGACAGCACAGTATATAGCACTGTGTTAGGCACTTAAATGCTTGCTCACTTGACTTAACTATATCATTTTCTTAAAGAAAGTTACATTCAGTCCACAATCATCTTTTAAATGGTTTGGCCTCTTATGCAGCTACAACACAGTTTATATATACACCCACACAGAGTCCCTTTAGTACTTATGAACTCTATCTTCTTTTCCTGCAAAGATGGGAATTTCAAAGCTCCTCACTGAAATGGGCACCTTAATGAAATGCCTCAAAACATTTACAGATTTGCATAATGTCCATCTTATTAGGTTGTGTACTTGTTTTAATGCACTGTGATTCTCTAGGCTCTGAAAGTGCTCTCTTTAAAGTGAACTCATCAGAGTAAACTAAAATTTGCAATTAGCTCCTTTGAAGACATGAGAGACAGCAGGATCCTCAAAAACATTGGGCAGAGGAAATTGGACACGCTCTATCAGCTTACTAAAACAATTGTGTCAGATTGCTTTGTCAGTTTTTTAAATTTATTTTATTCTGAAATTAACAAAAACTAAATAAGATGAGCATTTCCATAGGAAAGTAGAACAGAAAAAGAAGAATGTACAAGAAGCTTCAAATACTGTTAAAGTAGAGCTTGTGTTTCCTCTTAAGGATAGAATAAATTCTACATATAACTTTCAAAGCTGTCCTGCTTATTTATGCTCTCCTCTGACCTTCCTTCTATTGTTTTGATGACTCTTCTTTCTTTTCTTTTTTCTCTTTCCTTGTTTCTTTTCTTTCTTTCATTCACTTTTTTTTACTACTCCATTTGGTATGATAAATTACAGCACACTGAACATTTATACTGACAATAGAATTCTTAAGCAATTAAACATCTAGACATATTACCAAAATCTTGAGCTTCCCTTTCACCCTCCTTTCTCTCCCCTAATACCTCAACCTCTTTTTTCTTACCCTAGAGTTACAGAGGGGAAAATGTGTTTTTACTTCTATGGGTAAAACTCTCCTTGTGACCTTCCTGACACCAAGCTGTCATATCCCTTTAAAGTCTTCTCTTGCCTTATCAACTTTATTTTCTTTAACTAAACCTTGCATGGCTTAATCATTCAGATACTATGTAATCAAGATAAAGTTTAGTGAATTTATCACTTTCATCTTTCTATCCAAAATACCTGTCTCTTCTAATGCAAACTAAGATTATTCAATCTTATTAAAGATCTTAATAAATTAATTAATCTTATAAGATTATTCAATCTTGTTATTTTGGGGGTGCCATATTACATCACTTACTCACAAACTTTGTGATCCACTAAAACCCCTAGATCAGTGGTTTTCAAAGAATGTGCTGCCAAACTTTTTCCCAAAGAACAAATCTGACTGTCACTCCGCTTCTCAATAAATTGAGCTTCCAAGCTTTACTGCATATTATGCCTAGGGATGTGTTGATAAGTATGTTGTTACCAGCTTTCTGAAAGGAAATAATATATGCTCAATACACTGTTAAGTATAATTTGCATTATTACCATCACTTTCTTAGGTCTCAAAACCAGCAAAATGATCAAGCCCTGATTTATAGCATTTGCTGATTTCCAAGTGTTCTGTGATATTAAAGGAAAGTTCGGATTCGCCCGTATAAATAACACTCCACACACACGAAATTGAAAAGTGAAAGGAAAGAAAAATATTTTAATTAGATAGGGCAAGGTATAGACAATTTAGACTTACACAACAAAACAAATAGAAATAAGAACAATTAACAATATGACAATTATAGCAGATAGAGGAGGAGAATACATCACCAATTCAAGGGAACCTCAAAAACTCAAATGGCTGGGAGTCCCGTTTCAGCCTCAATCAACTTGAATTGTGTAAAGATTTTTCCGGGCGAAGCATCCTCCCCACGGATGAGACTCAGTGGAGGTATAGGACACTCAACCTTATATACCCTCTTTAGACAAAGAGGGCTTTTTTGCCAAAAAATTATATAAGGGATTGGCACATACATCTATGCAGGTGGGGGTACGGGAGGGCTTCACTAGTTGACTCGTTCCATATTGTCTGCATCTTGACAGTTCTCTATTAATTGCCTATGCTCAGGGAGGGAGCCACTCCTCTCTGGAGCATAAACATCTCTAGGAATGGCTAGTTCCTAGTATCTAGTGTCAAAAATATACAGAGTTCATGGAATGGTCAAGTTCCCATAATTTGGAAGCTCAGGCTTGTTAGATTTGAGTGAGCTTATAATTCTAATATGAAATTTTAAATTTCTTATTCACCAAGGTTTCAATGTTCACACTAAATATTTAACAATCTGCTCTCTCAAACCAACAAAACTGATTCCAGCTTCCATTTGATTATGTCCTCCACACATACTATAGCCCAGACAAACAGAATTTCTTGCTCTTCTTTATACATGGCACTCCAGGTGCTACCTTCATGCCTAAAATATATTCTCTCCTTATCTCCATCTCTCAATTCAATATTATACTCTAGAAGAGTAGAATATTGGAGATCAGTGCTTACTAGTAGACTTAAATTCTCCAGTGTCTTTCTATTTAAGTCTATGACAGCCATGAGACTATGACTTTCTCCCAATTCCATAGGAAGGACAGAGCAGAAATATGGAGACTATATTTAAAAATACTATGGAAATGCTGTGATGAGAGGGTTGAGAGTCTTTGTAACTAGAAAGCAGAAGAAATTGTATTAGGAAGCATTCTAAAAGATTTATCCATAATACCACAGAGTGAAAAGAAAGGGAAACATTGAATGTCTGGATATCAGGACTTTGTGACTGGTGATAAAGTTAAGCCACATGGACTGATGTTGGTGGTCATGGTGTCATGGAAATAGAACATGGTGAATACTATACTCCCAGCTTTTTCCCTTATTCTTTTTTTCTCTCTCCAGGGAGAGAGTCTTTTTCATTAAGAAACTGTTGGGTGGCTAAAACACTGGCCCTGAAGTCAGGAAGATCTAATTTCAAATCCAACCTCAAATATTTGACACTTACTGGCTGTGTGAATATGGACAATGAATTATTGGTTGATTTGTGCCTTTGGGGTAAAATTCAACTGATAAGTCAGTCAATGAGTGATGATATATCTATGAAGAGAAAGAGACATTTTCATAATTGCTTGCAAAATTTCCAACTTGGTGGATTTGTGCTTGACTGGAAAGAGATTTTGTTGATTCATTTTATGACTTAACAAATGCATAGAAAGACCTGGTGAATCTGGACCAAAAAGAAAACTATGCAAACCTTAGTTTAGCATAGTACATATGTCAAAAAGGATTAATAAACTTGAGCCATTTATGTTTGAAGTAGTTGGCTTTGGTGTCTCTCATGTCCCTTTGGTCTTCCCTAAGTAGATCCTAAAGAAAATCATCAACCTGAGGGGCAGAGCTAAGAGTCTTGACTAAAAAGTTAGACCTGAAATGAAGAATTTGGATTTAGTAGAATTGCCCAAGAAGCCAAGAAAAAATGATTTATTCTTACCAACTCTTCTGCATCTACATATACAGTATTAAAAATACATATAAGAGAACTTTAATTTAAGATTCAGCTCAAGAGCCACCTTCCACATGAAGCCTTCCCTGATCCTCCAGGTTTTTTTTGGGTTTTTTGAAGGTTTCTTTAAGAATATATCTTTATTCATTTCCTTTTTTCTTTTTTTTTATATTTAATAGTTTTTATTTACCAGATATATCCATGGGTAATTTTACAACATTGACAATTGCCAAACCCTTTGTTCTAATTTTTCCCCTCCCTCCTTCACCCAGATGGCAGGTTGACTAATACATGTTAAATATGTTAAAGTATAAATTAAATACAATATATGTATACATGTCCAAATAGTTGTTTTGCAGTACAAAAAGAGCCAGACTTTGAAACAGTGTACAATTAGCCTGTGAAGGAAATCCAAAATGCAGGCGGACAAAATTAGAGGGATTGGGAATTCTATGTAGTGGTTCATAATCATCTCCCAGAGTTCTTTCACTGGGTGTAGCTGGTTCAGTTCATTACTGCTCTATTGTAACTAATTTGGCTCATCTCATTGTTGAAAATGGCCACATCCATCAGAATTGATCATCACATGGTATTGTTGTTGAAGTATACAACGATCTCCTGGTCCTGCTCATTTCACTCAGCATCAGTTCATGTAAGTCTCTCCAGGCCTTTCTGAAATCATCCTGCTGGTCATTTCTTACAGAACAATAATATTCCATAACATTCATATACCACAATTTATTCAGCCATTCTCCAATTGATGGGCATCCAAGTAGTTTCCAGTTTCTGGCCACCACAAAGAGGGCTGCCACAAACATTCTTGCAATACAGGTCCCTTTCCCTTCTTTAAGGTCTCTTTGGGATATAAGCCCAGTAGTAACACTGCTGTGGTCCCCCAGTTTGTAGTGTCTCCTCCATAAATCACCAATATGTTACCACTTATTACCAGTTACTACAACTGCCTATATATGTATATGTTGCTTCCTCTGACTAGGCTGTTGTAAATTCATTTAGAGTACAGACTTACTCTGATCTTTGCATCTCCAGTCTGGGACATGAGAGACACTTAATAAATGAAAATGAGTTACTGAAGGAAGTAGCAAGTTATTTGTCACCAAATATCTTAACAAGAGGTTATCAGGAACATTACAGAAGGGATTCCATTTAAAGATTGAGTTGAACTAAAACTGTAAAGTCTATTCTGATAGTCTGTACTTTTGTGTCCCATTTTTACATCTATGATGAATCCAACCCTTTCTTTTGGGGGGTAAAATAAACATACTTAGTCTCAAATTGTATAAAATTAGAACTAGTCCCTAGAAAAATTAATCTAATTTGAAGAACCAAAGTAGCAGAACCCTGGAGATGTGTAATATTCAAATGAGGTCTTTCAGAACAATATAGCATGTTTACTCAATTATTAAAGTCTATAATATAAGTAATATGTGTGCCAGAAGACACCATCTGGAAAAGAATATTCATTTTCATTGACTTCAAATTTCCTACATGTAATAGATAAAATGTGTTCTATGTAGAAAAAAATACAGAAATCCATTAACTTTTCACTCAAGCATTGTTATATCCTTAAGGGTTTAGCCACTTGTTCCCCAAATTTCTATTCATTGGATCATAAAATCAGAACCATGATGGAACTTAGAGATTATGAAGTCCAATTTCTTCATGTTTTGGAAACTAAGGTCCAGAGATTTTAATCAATTTGCCTGAAGTCACACAGATCATAAATAGTAGAACCAAGACATGAACTAACGTGTTTTGGCTCCAAATGCAGTTCTTTCCACTACATCATACCCCTCTTTTATAAACAAAATGTCCTTAGCTTTCAAATGCAGCAAATTTCTAGAACAGATAAAACCAAGAAAAAGAAAGTACAATTAATCTCATCAATAGTATTAGTGAGACACAGACATAGATCTTCAGAGTCAGCCTGGAAATAGCAAAAGTATATGATTTCAAACCTATCACATTATGGGATAGAAATGCCATAGGAAGTATTCAGGGAGGATTAGCACCTCTTATCTGAGAGCTTGCCAAACCTTTTTCTGGGCTTTTCATTTACCTTTGATGTCCACTTGTGATCCAATCTTCACTTGTGGCTTCAAGAAACTATAATATTTACAGTGGCCACACTCTGAAACAAACAACTTGGCAGATGGCCTAAACCAAATTGAGGATAAGAAATAGTTCTCAAAGCTGTAAGTGACTTAGAGAAATGTCTACCCCAACCATATGAAAACTTTTCATGGTAGAATGGGTGGATGAAAACAATTTGCTCCAACAGCCATGAAGGCAGATGAAGCAGGTGCTATTGATTGCTTAGAACATGGTCAAATATTAAATATTTCAAGGTCATCCATTGCAACATGGGTCACTCCAGTCATCTTAACTTTTGTCCTGCCACTGAGCTTTGATGAGTCTTAAAAAAAAATAAGATTGACTACTCTGTGCAACTTAAATTCAATTTGTGTGCAAGTCAAGACATCACCCATGATGTCATTCTTCCTCTTCTAAAATGAAGGACAAACAATAATCACAGCATAACCACCAATGGCTGTAATCTCTTCCTTTCAGATTGCAATGTTTTCCTTCCATTTAGTTCAATTAAGATGTAAATATGTTATACGGGAAGTAATGACACACAAAGACTCAAGCATCTATGAACATATTCACATGGTTTAGCTTTCAGACTTGCCTGGAAAGCAAAAAGCAGATTTTGGTGAGAGAGTAATATGGGATCTTATACAAAGAATCAGGTGTTACTGGGAAAAGCCTTGAGAATGAGTATGACTGTGCTAGTTGTCTGGGGAGAGGATATCACAGAGAAAGTGGAGCACCAGAAAACAAAATTTGCCTAATTAACATTTGAATCTTCCTGACCTTAATAAGCAAGCTTATCTTAGTAAGCTTAAGAGTATTACATTTTGAGTCAGAAAAGTCTTAGCTCAAATCCTGCCTCAGTCATTTAATGACTTATATAACCCTAACTAAAGCTTAACCTCTCTGTGCCTCAGTTTCCTTTTTTGTAAAATTAAGTGTTTGGAATCATTATCTGAGGATCTTTCTAACTCTAAATCTATGAGCCTATAAACCCATAAAAATCCTACCCTCTGCTTATTAGTATTGGTAAAGAGTAAGGAAATGTGTATATATCCTAACTTGATTTTGTTTCTCTAATCAATCTTGTCCAAAATATGTGATGTATATGTCACATACAAGAATCTTACCAGCCTTCAGACTTGACTCTCCATTAATGATATACAATGACCATTTGGCCAAAAATATTGTTTAATATTCTACATATAGAACATCATTGTGTAAAAAAGTGCCAGCAGAACACAAATGGGCTAATGGCGGTTGAAAATAAGGAGATGGAGTTGCTGATAATTCAACAGAGCCATTTATTAAGAGAAATCATGCTGCTTATATATTTTAAAACCATATGTTATTATGAAAGGCATTGTCTGTGACCAACCCTGGTTGCTATTTTCTATGACCTAACTCTCTGAAGCATGATGTTAGTTTCTAGGGCTCAGTCTTATGTAAAATTCACAATGCCCCAGTAAATGTGTCGGGACCTTATGTTTTCTCATGATTTCAAGCTTAAATGCACCCTTGATTAATCTTAGGAGGAGGGGAACATCCTAGTTTCTGAAGTTTTAGATTCCTGGGAGTTCTAAATTCCTAGGAGTTCTCTACATAAAAGATAATCAATCAGGGAAGGGGGAATTGTATTATAACACAAGACATAAAGCTACTATAAATTTAAATATAAGGAGGACATCCTTACTATTCTCAATATATGTATACATAGTTAAGAGAAGCAGCTTCAGCTTGACCACTCAGTCAAACAACACAAACTGAGTAAAAGAAAGTCTTGTGGTACCAGAAGTGTGGTACCAGACTAGGAGAGACAGATACTGTCAAAATTCCCAAGGTTCTTTTCCTAGGTAAAGGAAAATACCTGAAAAAACTAGGAGCCTCCAAAGTCTTCCTGATTTTTTGTATTAACCTATATATGCTGATGAAGATAACACTAGTAAGGACTCTGTAGTAAGAATACTTTATTACCTACTATGTGCTACCATGGTAAATATAGAATAGGAAAACTAAATCAATGCTCTTACTTCACTGAATTATTTTTTCTATGATATACAGTAAATCACTTTATGTGATTCAATGGTCTCTGGTTGTCTCATTTTGTTTTAATCATAAAGCTGAACTATTGGATCAGACTTAATCAGACTTGGTCCAAAACAAATAAAGATTCGCTTTTTTTATCACTTTTAAGATCCTTTCAAATATTTGTTATTTTATTGTATCCTTTTGATAAATACAGGCTCCAATTCAGACAGAATTTGTTTTAGAATTTACTTTTAGTTTTAATATCACCATTTTATTTAGATATTTGTGTGCAAAGTTCATAATCATAAAGCATTTCTTTTTCATGTTTTTGTTAGAATTTAAGGCATGTCATTTGAACAAAGCAAACTATACAAGGCAATCTTATTATTAATACTCCCACTGTCCTTTCCATCCATAGGTTTGAATATCCAGTAATATGGGACCATATATTGCAAAAGTTAATTTGCTAAATTGCCATAATGTCCTATTGTTTCACAGTCTGATTGACCAATGGTTTGGTCACTAGGTGGTAAAAGGCCATTCTGGCAAAGGCCAAAATTGAATTTTTATTCCCTCAGATTATGTTAATGACCTTTACACTTGAGTTAACTGTAACCAGAACAAAAGAAATCCCTCTGTATGAAGTTTCTAAGTATTCTATGCATTTGTGGATTTATTACTGTTTTCCTTGGAATTTATGTTTTCATTTTCCAAGAATGAACTCACTACATGCACTTCTGACCACTGGAATAACCACTGGAATTTGAATTAATGAAGCATTATTGTTCTGCCTATTGGTCTATATACTTCAATAAGCCTAGTACTTTCTAGACCTGATCTACAGTAAATATAAGTTTAAAATCAGCAAATGTGAAGTCCTCTCATCTCTCTCTCTTTCAGATTTCTCTTTCCTCCATAAAATGTTTAACTATTACATAAATTTATATAATGATTTAAGGTATCTTAAAAAAAACTAAAGGAATTTATTTTTAAGTGTTGAATTTCAGAATCTTTGGAAAATGATGGAAAGAAAATGTTTTCAGACTGAGGGATCTTTCCCAATGCACAAAGTCAAAACCAGGGATTCTTGCATCTTGGGCAAATTGAATTAAATTTTTAGGGGAGAGAAAGAAAGGATAATGAAGTGTTAATGTAATTGTAAGTAGTCATTCTAGGAGAAGGAATTGCCCATCTTCTAGAAAGTCAAGCCTTCCACAAAGATATAAAAGAAAACAGAGAGTTCTGAAAGATGAATAGCAAAATGATAGAATCCTGGAAGAATTGACCCAGATAGTTCAAGGTGGCATAGACTCCCATGAGATACTTTTGATGAAGAAGCTTGCTCCTACCCTAACATTAGCATGCTGAAGTAAATCTTTGTTCACTCTGCACTTTGTTCTGCCAGTGGTTCTCAAAATTCCTCAAGAAAATATTTACTTATTTCACCTAATTTTATTGTTGTTGTTATTTATACTTTGTTTTCAAAGATGACCAATGATATCATGAGGTAATGGGTAATAGCTTGACATGCTCATGAATTGGGTTGAAGGCAAAGTTACATGAAGTCATCAGACTCATTCTCTCTTCCAGTATCACTAAAGTCCAGTGGCAAGACAAAAATCAAGATGATTGGAAATGACCTGGGATGCAGTGGATGACCTTGAGGTCTCCTATATCTAACCAAGCTCTAATTGCTCCCAGTCTACTTCAGTGGATTTCATGACCATTGAAACAAATTGTTCTCATCCACCCATTCTACCTGGGAAGTCTTCACATGCTTGGAATAGACACCTCCCAAGGTACCTAACAACGTGGATTAGTCTGTCTGCCCAGATGCTTCCAATGACATGTGGCCTCTGTGTATTCTACAGTTTCCTGGGAGCCACAGGATAGAGTTGGCTAACAGGTGGATAACAAAGGTGGATGAGCAGCCCTAAGGTGCTAGTTCTGCCTAAAAACCCTATACACCTAATTCAGGGAGTTCACAATCATGATGCAATAATAGAAATGAATCTCATTATGTAGAAGAAAAGTCATTTCTATCACCAACTAACTGTACTAACTCGAACTGAGTGAGAGATAGGTGATTATTCTAAACATCTACCCTTAAAACTTATACGAAAAAAAAAGGAAAGAAAAAAAAGAATCATTTCCCATTTACTTATAGTGCATAAAATCTTTAACTTAATTTCTTCATTTAACCTAACAAATAAACGTCAGTGTAATCTTTCTATTGGAGATTCTCACATGGCATAGACATGGTTATACTTTAGGTAGTTTTTTACTAATTTGTCTTGTTACCCTACCCCCAAAAAAATCATTATATGGAGGTAAGGATATATAACAAAGCTTAAGTTAAGAACATATAAGTTTATTTACAGATCAAAGAAGACAAATATACGCCTTATCAAAGCTCACGGAAAATATTAACATTCATTAATAAGCAATCCTTCTGGGAAACTTGTACAGAGGCAATCAGTTAGTTTGTGTATAGAAAGGGTCCTCCAGAGCAATGCCTGCTGCAGCTCTCCCAAATTACCAGAAGGTGGTGCCCTCATCACTCCCCTGCAGGTTTTCACTACTCCCAACACTGGTTACTAACCCTACAACTTTCTACAACAGCCTACAGTATTAGTCATCCTTCTATTGTAGTTTATCAAGCGTAATTCTCTATAGCAACCAGAAGATATCATCAAATGAGAAAATGTATGCAAAATGCTTTGCAAACATTAGAAGTCTATATAAATGCTAGTTATCATCATCATCATCATCATTATTACGAGCTATTTTTTCAGAGAAAATTCTTTTCTGTAAGGATCCTTTGGCAGAAATATAGCTCAAATCATAATAGAACAAGATGACTCCACTCTTTAAAAAAAAAAAAAAAAAAAAAAAAACACTTCCCCAACCTTTAAGCTGTCTTCATTTTTAGATAACCATTTGGGCTGGTTAATTCACAATTAGAATTGCTCTTTCTCCCAACATCTAGACCATGTTTTACCACATGTGTTACCAGATCTAGAAGCTTAACAAAATACCATAAATTGAGATTCTAATTCTGTGAGTCCTCTGTAGTCCACTAAGTGAATTAAATCCTTCCTTATCATTAAAAGCCTGAGGAGTCACTCTGTGGTAGAGAGAAGACAAAAGATAGCTTGCAATGTGGCTTTAATGTTGGGTTTAATGTAACTTTAATAATTGACACTATTAAAAGTACCTTTCTAAATTTTGAGATTGACAAGAAAGTAGGATAAATAACTCAAAAAAGCATTCCTGACACAATTATTGGAGACAGAATTCTGGGGTATGTGGATCATTGCCTCATTTCAGATGGTATAAACTGTGTTAGTTCTGTAGCTCTTTTGCTAATGTGATCAATATATCTTTCAAATATTATTGTGGAGAGAGGTCTTAGAAACCAGGACACATGGGGTGGGAATCTCATATTAAAGGAGGAACTTGAGTTATTTTGAAAGGAAACTAGATATTCTAAGAAAAAGAGGTGAGAGGAAGTGATTTCAGGCATGGGGGACATCTGTACAAGGACACTGAGATGGGAGATGGAATATCCTGTGAAAGGAAGAGGAAATAGTCTAGTTTAGCCGCAATATGGAATATAGAAAAGTTGGTAATATATAATAAATCTGGAAAAGTAAGCTGGATCCATGTTATGGAGAGATTTAAATACTAAACAGAAGAGTTCCTATTTAGTCTTAGAGATTATAAATTCAGAGTCATAGGAACTTATTGTATCAAGAGTATTGAGTAACATGGTCAGACTGGTGATTCAGGAAAAAACACTTTAGTGACTATATGGAGAAAGGGATTAGAGTGGTAAGAAATTTGAGGAAGAGAGACCATTAAGAGACTATTTCAATAAGGTAGGCAAGAGAAGATCAGGGAGTAAGCTAGGATGATGACTATGTAAGTGAAGAGAAAGAAATTTATGCTAAGGGTAAAGATGAGTTGAGTTTGAGATGTCTACAAGACATCAAGAAAAAGAAACACTAAGTGGTACAATGGATAAAAAGTGTCAGGCCTGAAGTCAGGAAGACTCATCTTCCTAATTTCAAATCTGCTCTGAAATATTCATTTGCTTGGTGACCCTGGGCAAGCTACTTAATCCTATTTGCCTCAATTCCTTACATATAAAATGAGTTGGATAAGGAAATGGCAACCACTTCATTATCTTTGCTAAGTAAATCCCAAATGGGGTCGAGAAGAATCAGACATGACAGGAAAACAGCAATAACACTGGACATCTAGTTTGATGTTCAGTGTGCAGCTGACTCTAGGATACAGAAGGAAAGGATGAAATATGGATATGTAGATTTAGATTCTTAGAGATGATCACTGAAATCATGGAAGACAATAAGATCAGCAAGAGAGCATAAAGAAAGGAGAAAGAACCAGGACAGAGCCTTTGCATACATCCACTGCTTAGGGATCTGGGATATAAATGGTGATCCAGGAAAAGAGATTGAGAAAGATCAGTCAGAAATTAAGAGAAACAGTAATTCTGAAGCTTCAGAAAGGAGAAAGTGCCCAAGAGAAAGTAATCAACAATGCCAAGTGCTACATAGAGGTCAGTATAGATGAGAACTTGGCAAAAGTTGCCAGATTTGGCAATGTCACAATAAATCTGATAACACTTCCACATAACAGCTCTTTAAATACTTGAAAGCCATTCAAATGTCTCTAAGTCCTTCCTGTTGGTGAGAATCAGATCTCTTGTGAATTCTCAACACTTCTATTTCACTTATTTTAACAACTTGAATGGTCTTTAGATAGTAATTTTCTCCTCATGAATAGGATTTTGCATGACTCCAAATAAATATATTCTAATCAACTCTTGTTAGGTGCACTCCATCCTTAGAAAATACCAAAAGTTCATCTGTAGAATCTTCCTTACTTATTTTGTATATACCAAAGACATCAACAACCAAATTCTATTCTTTTTTTCTGTTTCCATGGGAATATTAAAGAATAAGTGCTTTAGTTAAATCATCTTCCAGAGAAAATACCCATAGTCCATGTTAAAGTTACCTTCTGGGTCCATATCCACTATTTCTATAGTTCTATAGTTTATATAGTTTAATATGTATTTAATAGTCAGCCATAGGACATAAAACAAAAATATTTAATTAAATTCCACATTAAGAAAAGTATTAATAAATTATATCTTCCATAAACCTAGGGCGTACATTCTTTTGGCACAGTGTTTTTAGTCATGTTTTCAAATGCTTTCAATGAAGACAAACATGGCATCAAAGTCAGCTGACATACTGGTGTTATCATGGAAGGAGTAAGGGTGTTGGTGCATGACTTTTTGTTTGCAGAGCATTGTGCACTGAATGCAATCTTTGAAGCTAAGATGCAACAAAGTATGGATCTGTTCTTTGCTGCTTGTGCTAATTTTAACCTAACAATTACCGTCAAGAAAACCCCATCACCACATAATGTAGCACCATTGTTTACAGCAAATTGAGAAGTTTTTAATGCTGTGGATAAATTTAGTTACCTTGGCTGCATACTTTCCAGGGATGTACACATTGATAATGAAGTTGACACAATGCATTGCCACAGCTAGCTCAGTGTATGAGAACTTTGAAGGAAAGCCACAGACAGGAGAGGTATCAGACTGACTACCAAACTGAAAGCCTACAGAGCCATTGTGCCGACCTCACTATTGTATGCCTGTGAAAGCCTGACAGTACACCAGAGCTATTCCAGGAAACTGAATCACTTACTTCCATTTGTATAGTCTTAGGAAGACTCTGAAGACCACCTAGCAGGATAAGAAACTAGTCCTTTCTTGAATTAAACTGCCAACCATTAAAATTCTCCTGCAGAGAGAACAATTACATTGGGCTGGTCACACTGAATACCAAATGTACACTTGCCAAAAAAGACTATTTTATCAAGGATTCACCCAGGACTAGCTCTCACAAGGTGGTCTGAAAAAGTGATACAAAAATACTTTTTCCCCTGAGACAATTGGGGTTAAGTGACTTGCCCAGGATCACACAGCTAGAAAGTGTTAAGTATCTGAGGCCAGATTTGAACTCAAGTCCTCCTGACTTCAGGGTTAGTACTCTATCCACTGCATCACCTGGCTGCCTTTACAAGAACAGTTTCAAGGTATTTTTGAAGAACTTTAGAATCAGTTGTATGACATCAGGCTACTGGCATGGGATGCTCTTATTAGAGAAGATGCTGTGCTCTATGAGTAAAGTAGAATTGAATTAGCTCAGAAGAAATGTGAGCAGTTCAAAGTTATAGAGACCACCTAGAATGTTCATAGGCACTATTTGTGTTCAACCTGTGGCAGAGCAATCTGAGTTCATATTGGTCTGATCAGCAACTGTTGGACATATTAATATGATTCTAACATAATGATGTCATTCTGGTCTTTTTCGAGAACAAAGAACAACAACCAACCATTTCATTCCCACTAGATTTGTAACAACCTCTTATTCTCCTTCAGATATCCAGTCTCTACCAGACTCCCCTGGATGCTGTTCATGGAACTCAGTCTCTACTAGACATTGTTTCACTGAATGATGCTCTGCCGAATACCACTCTTAGAGATGAATAGTCTCAACCTGATGCTTCCAGGTATAACTTTCCTGGATTATGCTCTTTCTCCGGCTTCTGACTTCAATTGAAGTCCTTGGCTATCTCTTCTTCATGAGAATAGGCTTAGCTTAACAAAAACTAGACAAAAAAATTTAACTTAGACTTGAAGGAAGCCAGAAAAAGCAGGAGATAGAGACAAAGAGGTAGAAATTCCATGCATAGTCAGGGATGATAATCAGGGAAATGCAGAAAAGCAAGAGATAAGAGTATCCTGTACAAGAAATAGCAAAAAAAGAATCAGCATTACTAGATTATAGAATGCATAGGGGTGACGACAGAGAGCAAAGTATAAGAAAACTAAATAATAGGAATGGACAATTTATGAAGGACTTTAAAAGACAAGCAGGATATTATATTTGAGCCTGGAGATGAAAGAGAAAACTGGAACTTATTGAATAGGAGAGTGGGGAGGAGAGGGACAAAAAAGCTGCCATGGTCAGGAAGGAAAGAAGGAAGGAAGGAAGGAAGGAAGGAAGGAAGGAAGGAAGGAAGGAAGGAAGGAAGGAAGGAAAGAAGGAAGGAAGGAAGGAAGGAAGGAAGGAAGGAAGGAAGGAAGGAAGGAAGGAAGGAAGGAAGGAAGGAAGGAAGGAAGGAGAAAAAGAGAAGGGAGGGAGGGAGAGAAGGGGGAGAGGGGGACAGAAGGAAGGGAGAGAGAGACAGAAGGGATAGAGGGAGGCAGGGAGGGAAAAAAGAATAGATTTGTCAAGTGTTTAATTATGTGTCAGGCCCTCTATTTGAGGGATAAAAACAGAAGCAAAAAGAATGAGGGATCCTGCCCCAAGGAGAAAGCTTACATTCTACTTGAGGAAGACCACATATAAAAGAGAGCTTAAGAGCTAAAATGGGGTTTGGAGGTAGGAGTGGAACAAGGGTATCTGTTGTGAGGAATGATTCTGAAATCCATAAAAATCAGGAATAAGGTCAGGAGGAAAATGAAGATAGGCGTTCCTTTCCACACAATGAAGATCCTAAACCCAAGTTTGTTGGCAACCATCACCCTGGCAAAGTCACTGGTCCTTCAAGAATGAAGAATGAATAACCAAAAGTGAAGCAGCACATAGGGTGGGGAGGTATTGTAGAGATATTGAAAGTGAATGAAAAAGATAAAAGAGTCAGTTTGCTAAAATAGAAGAGATGGAATGTGATCACTCTCTTTGCCAAGGAGACAGACCACCTCTTCATTCGAGGCAAAGAGGAAGGAGACAATAGTGGCTGAAAGTAAGTAATGTGAGAAAAAGAGAAAGGAATAAGAGAAAATTCAGTGAATGGCTTCAATTTTTTTCAGTGAAATATGAGGCAAGGTTCTGAGAAAGCACAGGGAGGGAAAACCATGGGAAGCTTGAAGAGGGTATAAAATTTTTGGAAAAGCTACTGTGGTAAAGAGGATGGCGAATTGATTAGAGAGGTGTAAAAAGATGGCTTTGCTTTAGTGAGGGATCAGTTCAGATCAGTAACATAAATTTGAAATGAACTCAGTCAGCACAGTTTGTAATTTTCTCTAGCTTCCTTAAGCAGCACATAAGTACAAAGTCAACAGTAGTGAGAATAATCCAAAGCTGATGTTTGTCAGGGAAAGATCAGCATCAGGATAAAGGAACAGGGGATTCAAGAGAAAAGGGCAGGATAGAATTGAAGTGGTTCACCAAGGAGTCAAGATGGAGAATTGAGGAGAGTGTAGCTAGGATAGGGGTGATGTTCTGGGAAAGAACTGAAAGGTAGAGGGATTAGAGATCATGGAAAGGATGAACAGAGTTTAGAGTTTAGAGTCCTCATCTGCATAATGGTAATAATAATAATAACATCTTCCTCACTGGGTTTTGTATGGATTAAATAATAAAGTCTATGAAGTTCTTTGCAAACCTTAAAATGCTACATAAATGCTAGCTATAATATAATTTTTAAAGTATTTTTAGAGTTCATGAGCATTTTAGGGTGATGGCAAGATCATGGATGCACAGTCGAGGTGAAAAGAGGGACAGATCATGGCAAATTAAAACAATGAAGAACTGGTAGTTTATGATGTTTATAAGAGTAAATAAGTATGTTTAAGTATACCTAATATGAGGGAAGAAGAGGAGAAGAGAAAGAAATGTGAACCAGGCATTGAACTTTTTGAGAAAAAAAAATAAGTACCCTGGAGGTTGCTAAGAGCTAAGACCTACCAGAATCTTGATTGGGTAATAAATATGGATTAATTACCTTTTTAAGGAAGAGAAAATACTTAATGATAGGAGAATCTGGAAGTGGAAATAGGGAGCAAGGCATGTTCCAACTTTCCCACAATGACCAATGAGTTGGAAATATGAGTAAAAGTACAAGCAGTTCTGGAAAGGATGACCAAGAAAACTATGTCATCAGAAGGGAGCCAGATTTCAGTGAGTATAAAATGGAGTCATGACTTATAATGTAATCAGAGTCATGATTATAAGACTTCTCATTTCTCAAAATCAGGTCTGCCTCTTCTTTTGACTAAAATCTCTGTTCTAGAAGCTTAAATTGTCCATTATTGACATTTTACCTTTGCTTATAATTAGCATTCCCTATGCCTCTTAAATTTAATATATAAATTTAACATATAACCTATAACTTGGTCAATGTTCATATAAAGGTTATTCATCAAGCAGCTTTGGAGTTCAGGGTTCTCCAGTTTTTTTTTAATTGAAAACACTTCAGTTTGCCCATGCAAATGAGTGGTCAGAGAAAGGGCACAGAAACAAAGCTTGGCACATGGGATAAGGTTATAGTCTCTTTTCAGTCTTTCACATTTAGATACAAATCAGCAAATTCTCACTCTTATGAGTTTATCTATTTTCCTTTTACATCCAAATTTTGTCCATTCTTTTTTTCACCTAGGGTTATTCTAACAAAGCAATGATATCTGTGACCAATACAAGACAAACTGGACAGATGCATCCTTTAAAGGCCAATTTCAGAATAGCATTCCACCCCCCACTCTCCACCTCCATTCCTTATCCCCCAAAAATAACATCTGGTTCTAAAGCCTTGTCCTTGATGACTCAACTGCTATGTATGTGGCTAGCTGCCTTATTTGCCTGACAGCTGTACAGCTGTAGTCATATCCACTTCTGACATTAGTCACTGCTGTATAACATCTGGCTTTTCCTCTACCATGCGCTCCCCTCATTTATTGTGTAAGGCAGACACTGAAGGAATTGAGGCATTATTCTGGAGAGAAAAAACTTTGCTGTCATGGGAGTATTAAACATGTAGCCATGCTTTAGAACAGAAGCTTTCTTTTTTTGATGCCCAGAGCTCTCTCTTAGGGCAAGAAAGAACTTCCCACCAACAGCTAATACCTGGGGAAACAAAAATAAAGCAAAGCTTTAAATCACACAAGAAACTGGAAGGGATAATCTTAACAGAGAAAGAAAAAAATCAGAAGAGAAAAAAAATCAGAACAGAAAATATGCAAAAATGCCTAAACTAAAAACACTATCTGTCCAGGGAATGAATAGGACTTATCTGAGCTGCGCAGAGGAGCTCAACAATTGTTTGCTGAGATGAACTACATTATTTTTTAAGTTATTTTTATTTCATTAAATGTTTCTCAATTAGATGTAAAAAATTTTAACAATTCTTTTTAATTTTGAGTTGCAAATTCTCCTGCCCCTCCTTCTTCCTTGATAAGGCAAGCAATTTGCTATTGATTATATGCAAAACATTTCCATTTTAGACATGTTGCAAAAGAAAATACAAACAAAATAAAACAATGGAAATAAAAAAGCAAAAAAAAAAAAATCTATGTTTCAATTTGCACTTAGAGTTTATCAATTCTCTCTCTGGAGGTGAAAAGCATCATTTTCATCATGGATTCTTTGGAATTGCTTTGATTCATTGTCTTGATCAGAGTAGCTAACTATTTCATGGTTAATCATTGAAATAATTGTTACTGTGTACAGCGTTCTCCTGGTTCTGCCCTCTTCACTTTACATGAGTTCATGTAAGTCTTTCCTAGTTTTTCTGAGAGCATATTGCTTATTATTTCTTACAGCACAATAGTATTCCATCACAATCATATTCCACAACTTGTTTAGGTATTACACAATTGATGGATAGTTCCCTGCTTTTCAATTCTTTGCTACCACAAAAAGAGTTGCTGTTAATGCTTTTATACAAGTAGTTTTTTTCCATTTTTTTTATTTCTTTGAGACACAGACCTAATAGTAGTATTGCTAGATCAAAAGGTATGCAAATACACTTTGATTCAGTGGTGTTTCTGCTGGGCTTATATCCCAAAGAGATCTTAATGAGGGGAAAAGGGATCCACATGCACAAAAATGTTTGTAGCAGTCCTTTTTGTAGTGGCAAGAAACTGGAAACAGGGATGCCCATCAGTTGGAAAATGGCTGAATAAGTTATGATATGTGAATGTGATGGAATATTACGATTCTATGAGAAACGATCACCAGGATGATTTCAGAAAGGCCTGAAGAGACTTACATGAACTGATGCTGAGTGAAATGAGCAGGACCAGAAGATCATAATACCCAGCAACAACAATACTACATGATGATCAATTCTGATGGACATGGCTCTCTTCAATAATGAGATGATTCCAATTGTTCAGTGATGAAGAAAGCCATCTACACCCTGAGAGAGGATTGTGGGAACTGAGTGTGGAGCATTCTTACTCTTCTGGTACTTGCTTGCATTTTGCTTTCTTTCTCAGATTTTTTTTTCTTCCTTCTTGATCAGATTTTTCTTGTGCAGCAAGATAACTGTATAACTATGTATTCATATATTGGATTTAACATATATTTTAACATATTTAACATTTATTGGACTACCTGCCATCTAGGGGAGGGAGTAGGAGGAAAGAGGGGAAAAATTTGGAACAGAAGATTTTGTAAGGGTCAATGTTGACAAATTACCTGTGCATATGTTTTGTAAATAAAAAGCTTTAATAATAATATAAAAAAGATATGCACATTTTTAGGGTTTGGGCAAAACTATATCAAATTAAATTATAGTTAACAATAGTACTGTTATTGTCATCATGGTAAACATTCACTTAATGTTTTAAGCCTTACAAAACACTTTATATACCTAATCTCATTTTATTTTAATTAAGAGATATCCAAAGCCTATCAGCTTATAAGAATGTCTAATGGTAGCCTTTTCAAGCTTGTAACCATTTGTTTAGCGAAATAGAGCAAGGTACTTATCATAACAAAACTTGGATTATGTAAAATTGAAGGCATTATCCTAAGTTTTGGAGCATCCCAGACTACTGATAGGAAGTTATAGCTGGGCAACATATTGTATAGGAAGCTTTTAAGTGCCTACTATGTTCCAGCCATTGTGCTTTATAAATCTCATTTGATCTTCACAACAATCCTGTGAGGTAGGTAGGTATTATTAGCAGTATACACATTTTAGAGTTGAAGAAACTGAGGAATTATTCTGGAATGGGGGTAAGAAACCAGAGAGAATAAAAAGATTACTTCTTTGGCATATTTCCTCCCGAAAATTGAATCAGGTTAATATAAGACCAAATTTGGCCTTTTCTCACATTAAGGTATACCACTGATAGATCTATATCCAAAAGAGATACAAGAAAGAGCTAAAGGTCCTTTATGTATCAAATATTTACAACAGTATACTTTGTGATAGTGTAAAAAAACAAAAACAAAAACAAAAACAAAAAAAAACCCCTGGAAACTAAAAAGATTTCAGCAACTAAGGAATAGCTAAAAAAATTTATTATGGCATATCATTGTGATAGAGTATTGTTATGTGTTTTAAGAAAAGAGAAAATAAATGACTTCCAAAAACATGAATTATTACATAATAAAGTGAGCAGAAACTGGAAAAAGTTTTATTATAGGATTAGTATTATAAAAATGAAAAAATTTAAGGACTTTTATAAATTAATGAAAAATGAAATGAGTAGAACCAGCAGAAATTTATACAATAACAATACTATAAAAATAAACAAATTAGAAAGTTGGAAGAATTATGATCACTATAATAATCATTCATAATTCAATAATTCATAATTCAACTAATGTTGAAACATGCCATCTGTTGCAGAGACCTGAGAGTATTGGAGGCAAAATAAGATATATGTGTGTGTGTGTGTGTATGTGTGTATGCATATGTATGTATTACATATACATACATATAAACACGTGTATGTACACATATTTTATTATACATATATTTCTATTTGTATATAACCATTGGGGGAATTTTTTTTTTGCTTTACTAAGTATATTTGTTACAAATTGTTTCCTTTTTTCCCCCTTCTTTTACAATAGAGAGGAGAAAATATATATTTCTATTATTTTTTTTTAATTTAAAGAGAGGATTCTTAACTCTTCTCCCAAGTTTGCTTCAGTTACATTCATGAAAGCAGGACTGTATTCAACTTAGATGGAGTTTGACACTGTTATGGGGAAGATACAAAACCCATTTTAAATTAAAGGGGGATTCCCTATATCATAAATTACAAGTTCTTCCATATGCAACTATTTTCAGATAATGTGCTAGGGTTGTGTCAAGGGACCAGATAGTATGGAACCCTTTAAATGGAGACTTCTTATAAAACAGTTTGTCCTAATATCCACACAAGGAGGTCAAAGTGATTTTTTAAAAAGTCTATTATCCAAATTATGACATATAATTACATAGATAGTTTATAGAACTCATCCATTAGCACATATATTAGTATGTAATTTTCAAGTATTGGAAATGTACAATGTTTTGACCCAGACCTAAATATGAGGAAAACAAACTGAAAAAAAAAAAAAAAAAAGATCTACATGGTAATCAAATCCTTGACCTTGGTTAGTGAGCTTTGCTCATTTTCCATTAGCCTGTGTCTGTCACAAATGAGGCTTGAGGTCACAAAGGCACAAATCTATCATCCCTTATTTTTAAAAATGGTGATAATAATAGCATCCATCTCTGAGGGTTCTTATGAGTATCAAATAGTGAAGTATAAGTAAAGAGTTTTGCAACCTTCAAAGTGTAATAAAAATGCTCATTGTTATTATCACCTGTGGAATGTCATACAAGCTCAAAACAGACACTGGTGGGCTCAATAGTAATTTCAATGAGACAAGCAGACTTTTAGTCAATAAAACCAATGATTGAATAGTACAGAGAGTCAGTTAGAGTTCTTCAAAATCTATCTGAGCCAGGGAAAGAATTTAGTGAAATTTAAATAGGTATCCACTGTCCTTCTTTATGTGCAAAGGGAGTGGGGAGATTTGAATTCTTCTGTTCACAATTTTCTGTTTCTTTAAACCTACAATAGGAATCAACAAGAAGAAAGAAAACTTGCACAGTTCTGTTGCTTAACTTTATATTTTATCCAATTAAATAGATTAGTAAGATCACAACACTCAAATAGAACTTTATTAATATAATATTTTGGGAAGAAATGAAAAGACATAGCCAAGTATTAAGGGGGAGAGAGAGATAGTGCAGAGCTGTAACTAAGTGAGTTATAGTCTTAGATAAGAAAGGATATGTGAGTAAAATGATATAGAAGTGTGGTATGATTGACAGCATGGCTCTAACCATGGTGAAGGGCCAGACAGATCTACTACCATACATATACAGTTATACTTTCTATTCTTCCCTATTCTCTCCTTCATCCTATATCTCCTCCCTCATATCTTCTCCAAGATTCATACACCCTTCATTATCCATTCATTTTATCGTATCCTGTAACACACATTATCTTAAAGTATGAATCATAGACTTATCATACCCATTTTCATCTCTGTCAACTTACATATTAAACTCTTTTCCTTATTTTCATACTTGTCCTTATATTCTCTCTCCTGTTTCAATCATCCTAATAATTTTAACCTTCTCATCCTTGATAGACATTCTCCTATTTACCTTGATCTCTGTAGCTTCTTCTTTTCCTTATATTTACATCTTGTATATACCTTGTATAAAATCTTACTTTGGATTCAAAGCTGCCAGACCACTGATACAGACCACTTTATGTTTCTTACCCAATCCTCTTAATTCTGACTCCAAATATTCTTTTCTGACTCTCAAGTCCTCATTCCTGTTTTGTAAACCAGTAGCATTCTGTCTTTCTCATCTTATCATATTAACTTTTCACTCAATTTGCCTCCCTCTTAATATCTGTGTAATGATTCCTATAATATGTCAGACAAACAGGAAGAAGGAAAATGTCAGCCTCTTATTTCATTTAATTCAGTCTTTTTCTTTTTTCTAAATAAAAACTTTTGTTAAAAATTTGAAAATTACAAATAATCAAACTCTATATTTTCTGAATTAGTGACAATATATGAAACAATATAAAGGATACTATTTTTAAGAATTTTTAAAAAGATGTTAAAACACAAGGAATTTTTTTTTAAATGGCATATGGAAGAAGGGAAGGAAGTGGAGTTTATAACAGAAAAGAAGATGAATTCAAGATTCAGAGTATTTAATTATAGTCTACTCCAAATTTTATTCAACCCATTCTTATTAAGCAAATATGTAGTAAAAATACAATAAGAAACAATAATCCATGTCAGGATTTCTCAAATGAAATAAGTCATTTTCATAACACACTCATTATCTTATTCATACAAATTTAAATCTATGTCAAATTAGGCTCCTTATTTCTGAAACCATCACATAACATCATTTAATATATTACAGTCTATCAGGACTTTTTCTAAATGCAGCTTATAGGTTTGATTCTGGTCTATTTGCTACTAATCCACATACTTATTTGCTAATATTCAGGAGCTCCTGAATTCGCCTTGAGTATTTGAGTTCCTGTCTGAATCAATCACACTGATCCTCTTCTGTGTAATCTAGATTTCTTAAATACCAAACATTATAGATCAGAAATGAGGGGTAACAAAGGGCTACCAAAGAAGCTCCATGGAGTCCCACAGAGAATTAGTTTTCAAGATAAGGCTAAGACAAGGGAAATCAGTTTGAAAGTTGTGAAAGTTGAAATGATAATCTTAAACTAAAGAGAGAAGAACTAAAGTACTTACATGAACAACTTTTTTTTTTTTAATGCCTTTTTGAGAACTGTGAAACTGATTTGAAAAGGAAGATTTCAAATCTTTGTGGGTAGGCTAGTACTGATCCAGAATGGTTGAGAATACATCTATCTCAGATCAAGGAATTTTTCAAAAAAGCAGTCATCCTATGCACTCTCCTATGAAAAAGATTTGAGTGTTTCTTTAGGACAAATCATATGCATTATATGCATATACAGTCCTTTTGTTTTAACATAGAAAGACTAAGTAAATGCAGACTAACTTCAAAACCAAATGTATTCGACCATATTTAGAAATATAGTCCTATAAAATAACTATTTGCCAAAAATTATTTCTATCAGCTTTTTTGTGATGGCTAAGAATTGGAGATCAAATGGATGCCCATTGATTGGGGAATGATTAAACAAGCTATAGTATGATTTTGGTGGAATATTATTGTGCTATAAGAAATGACAATCAGGAAAAACCTGGAAAGACTTATATGAATTAATGCAAAATGAAATTAATGGAACCAGAAACAAAATACACAGTAGTTCAATGAAGAACTACACATGACTTAAGTATTCTCAGCAAGACAATGAAACAAAACAATCCCAAAGGAAAGAATACAAACTGAAGCAAGCTACTTTTTTTCATTCTTTTTCTTTTATTGGTTACTTCTTATATATAATGACTAATATGGAAATATTTTACATGATTGCACATGTATAACCCTATCTACTTACCATCTCAGGAAGGGGAAGAGAGTAGGAAAGAAGGAAGGAGCAGAATTTGGAACTTAGAAGTAAAGTGTTTCATGTAACTAAGGAAAAATAAAAATAAAAAATAACTAGTTAAAAAAAAAAAAAAAAAAAGGAAAGAAAAAAAAAGGAAGAAATATATCCCTGACCTTCATTTGGTCTTTCTTCCTCAAACCTGGACTAAGGATGACTACAAATAGAAAGGCCCCCAGAACTAATGATTACTCCTAGATAGGTTTCAAGTCTAGAACTGAGCCTAAAGAAAATCTGCATGCTTTCTTCAGATCTGATTCATCGTTCTGAATGGATATGTGAGTTCCCTGAAGCCATTTAAATTGCATATTAGCTTAACTGTATATTTATCTACCTAGCTATAATCCATCAATCTGTATCTACCCCAGCCATAAAATTGTTTCAGTAGGATTAGCAAGCAACAGATGTGATTAATTCAGTCTTCAGATACAGCTGAGACATGAAAAACAAAAAAAAAAACACAATATAAGGCAAATGAGTCAGGAAAGAAGGGCAAAGAGTAGTGAGAAATAGGAGAGAAATTAAAAGAATCAGAAATTGGGTCAAAAGGCTGCCAGGGAGACAGAAAGAATTAGAAGTATTTAGAGGGAAATATAAAACTCCATGGGGTCTTAGCAAGGGAGTCCCTATGTTATTCTTACTCTTCCACCAGATCTGACATTTTAGGAGGTTAATAAGTACTGTTCAAAGTTCACTCGTTTATTTAACTTCATTTATTTAACTTTAAGAGTTTTGAAAATCCTTATCCATTTCTTTCTAGACTTGGAGAACAGCTAAAATGGATAGCAAAATGATAATTTCAACCTTCTGAGCTTCAGTTTCCTCATCTCTGAAATGAGAGTGGAGAGGTGAAACTACATTAACTCTAAAGTTCTTTCCAACACCAATGATGCAGTTAGTGGCAGTGCAGAGTTGTGGGAACCCCTTTTTGGTAGACACAGGTCCAATGTGAAAAAAATCACAAACCCGAAATATTAGACTGGCAAAAAGGAAGTTTATTGTTGGCACTGCAAAAGCCAGCTTTTGCTAGGAAGACTGACCTCCAATGACAAATTCCTGGAAAAGAGATAAAGATACTAGCAGAGAAATCCTGGCAGAGAAATCCTGGCAGAGAGATAGAGAGAAGTGTTAACACTGAGAAGAGAATGTCTTCTCAGTAGGCAAGAGTCCTGACAGGCAGCTATGCCAAGAAGAGGTTCATTAACAAGAAGTGGTTCTGCTTTTGGGCCTCTGCAAAGAAATGAGCCCAAAATTGCTCTTTAATAGGAAATCTGAGACAGAAGTTTCAATTGAATAAAATTGCTTCAATATTGTCACTGTCCCTAGGCCAAGATTTCCAATTGAATAAGACCACTTAAGTTTGAGCTAAGTAGGAGTGGTCCTGGACTAATATTCACCTCAATAGAGGGTGCAGCCAGCTACTCAATAGAAATATCAGGTCCAGATCTTCAGCTAAATGAGACCACTTAAGTTGGAGCAAGTAGGGAGAGGTCCTGGGCCAATCTTAATGAAACCACTTAACTGCCCCCAAAGGGCAGGCTCTTTTCCTTCTGAAACTTAGAAGAGTTTCAAGGCTCACCCCAAAAGTCAAGGACAGTTTCAGGGTTCCCCCATTACCAACATTTTGTACTGCTATACTACTAAGAGAATATAGATGCTAAATAATAATAGCAGAATTTAAGTCAGCAATAGCTACACTTTAAGGTAGGAGGAAGCATTTTGGATGTATTGTCTCTATGATCTTCACAATTCTGTGAGTTATGTGTTGTTTTCCCGATTGTGCAGATAAGAAAACTGAAGTTCAGAGAGATAATTCACTCATCTTTTTGAGACCAATAACTTTTGGAAGCATGATGAACTTGTCTCTCCTGACTCCCAGTCTTTCTACCTTACCATCCCTGCCTCTCTGAAGAACTTTGAGTCACATTCACACAACTTAGAAACAGCTTTGTAAATTTCTCCTATTTTTCTACAAAATAATTTTGAATGCCATCATCAAAATTTGTTGGATTATGTCTTAAATCATTTTTAAATTGGCCAATGTTCTCTTCACAAAATGAAAATAATAGGAAAAGCTTTCAAATTACTGAAGTATTTCAGTACTTACCACACAACAATAAGCTCTGGTTCACGTGATCCACTGGAAAATGGCCCAGGAAACTGCACATCCCAAAGTATTGTCTTACTCACTCATTACAAAAGATATCTTCAAGGTTTCCAATAATGCTTCTCTTTGTGTTGCATTTCTAAGGGTAAAGAGTTCTGAAACCACAGAATCTCACAAAGAGCATTTAAGCTGCTGCTTTGCTTAGGTTCATTGAAGCAATATCATTATTAAAATGCCCAAAATTAATATTTTATAAAGAAGGTAAAATCTATGCTTCAATTCAGTTATTCAGCACTTGATACTTTGTTTTTTTGTCTATTCTAAGATAACTTTGATAGTGGGCAGTTTTGACCAAATATGCTACCCAAATGAAATGAACAGCATAAAAATGCACCTTAAGTTTAACTTTTGACTCATTTTTCTGCCTTGAAATAGAAGAGATTATAGAAAATTTCCTATAATTTAAAAGAATTTTACAGTCATTTGTCAGGTGAATGCAAGTTATAATGATAAATGTTTTATGAGAAGAAATTGTTCAGGATCTGAATTTTAAATGAAATATTTATTTTGTCTATAACATTTAATTAAATGAAACTTTTTCATTAAATTAAAATATTTATTAATGACATACACACACACACACACACACACACACACACACACACACATATACATATACATATATATATATATATATATATATATATATATATATATATATATATATATATATATATGTTATTTTAATCTGTATTGGGGAAGTTACAATGCCTAAATAGAATATTCTTCTTGCCTTCAAAGAGCCTATAATGTAGTAAAGCAGATTTGATACATGTATGAAAAACTATAATATGGAGAATATAAGGTAAGTGCAGAAGAGTTACAATAACAGTGCTGTGTGAATTCCAAGGGAGTAGACAAGCATTACCAATTGTCAATATAATAGTTTTTTCATGGAGGAGATAGCATACAAATTGAACTGTAAAAGGGTCAGTAGGTATACAATAAGTAGAGAGAAGGTTGTGAATGCCAGGCTTAAGGAGCAATGTGAGCAAAGAAATGAAAGCAGAAATATATGGAATATGCATAAGGAAGGGAGTGATATGAGATTAGGCTGGACAACTAAACTGGTTCCAGATAATAGAGGACCTTGAAAGTCCAGAACTTTCTTTAAAAAGCAGTAATGAAACAGTGCATTTTCAGTAAGTACATCCAGACTAGAAAATGCTTGTGCTTTATATACTCTTTATAATGCTTATCATTATATTAACATAATATAATGTATTCAGCTACTCCCCAATTGATAAGCACCCCGTTAGTTTTCAGTTCTTTGCTGCCATAAAAAGAGCTATATTTTTAGCAATAAAACATTGGAAATGAAGTAGATATTGATCAATTAAACAAATTTGGTAGACAAATGTAATGGAACATTAACATCAAAAATCATCAAAAATAATGAGCATGAAGAATTCCAAAAAAAAAACCTTAAAATTACTTATGTGAACTGGAACACAATAAAGTAAGAAAAACCAAAGAATATTCATAGTGACTACAAAAATGTAAGTGGAAAGGACAAAAAAGGGAACTAAATTCTATATAACTAAACTGATCATGCCAAGATGATAGAATATATTCCATAGAATATATTCCAAAATGGTGATATAAAAACAAAAGACAAATTAAAATATTTTAAAATAAAACATCTATAATATCATCAATGTGCATTTTGTGGCTGAACCATTTCAGTGATATCCAAATAACAGTACCTACTTCCCTGCATTGTTGTGAAGGTTAAACGTGATAATATTTATAAAATGTTTTATAAACTTTAAGATACTGCATAAATTTTATTTTGTGTGAAGCAATGTGCTTAAAAGTTTATTGAGGACAACTGTGCTGTTGTCTATCTAGAAAGCTGTCTGTGCAACACTTACTGCCCATAATCCCTTGCAGGTATGGCTAGGTGTGCATCCCACTCTGAGTGACTCTGAGACCTGGTACTGCCAGGATCTGGGACTCTAATGGAGGCAAGAGTGTACACCAACATGTTCCAAGTATGACCACATATGCCCTTTGTTCTCTCTGGAAAGCCAGTTCCATTTGAAGTTTTCTTGACAAAGATCCTGGAGTTGCTTGTCATTTCCTTCTCCAGCTCACTTTATAGATAAGGAACTGAGACAGAGAGAGACTTGCCCAGGGTCACACAGCTAGTTTGTATGTGAAGCCGGATTTGAACTCATAAATATAAGTCTTCCTGATTCCAAGCCCAGTGTTCTATCCACTAAACCACTTAACTGTCTGAATTAATGTATGTACTGACCCTGACAGATAAATTGGTGAGACAGCAAAAAACAAATAAATAAATAAATAAACAAACAAACAAATAAATAAATAAATAAATAAATGATAGATAGATAGATAGATAGATAGATAAAATAAATAAAATAAAAAGAAAGAAAGACAAATTAAAAAGTCATGGGAGCAGTTAGCAGTTAGGTAGCTCAATGAACAGAGCACCAGCCCTGAAGTCAGGAGGACCTAAGTTCAAATCTGACCTCATACACTTAACACTTCCTAGCTGTGTGATCCTGGGCAAATCACTTAACCCTAGTTGCCTCAAGAAAAAAAAATTAAAAAGTCATAACTTAAAGTTACTTCTGATGTAGTCACACAGTCATACCTTTCAGTATGACAAGCTCATTCATGCTTACATTGCATAAGTATGGCTTTCAAAACTCAAAGGTTACTTCTATTATATAATGAAGCACCAATGTAAAATACAGTGAAAAAATAAAAATAAAAAGTAGAAAAATATTAATGAAAATTAATACATGAGTCTGCTTTCTTTTCATGGAAACTAGAGCACTTATATTTATACTACAATTACTGAAAAAAGAAATGTGAATTTGGGAGGTGTGTGCTATGCTGATTGAGTGTCTTCTTTAATTGTGACAGCAATATGGTGTGCCCCAAGAGGAGAGGAGGAGGTTAGTTTGCATAATCAGGAGGAAACAAGCCCAGGTCAGAAATATAGCAAGTCAAAGCTTCTGTGGTAGATAGGGCATATGCATAACCCTTTCACTTCCAGCTGAAACAAAATGAGGAGGCTAAATATATTTTTTTTTTGCTTTGTGCCAATCTGATCTAAGTTGCCATGTTATATGGATAAATCTTTAATACTACAAGGCCAGTGTCAGTGTTCTGAGACAAGAGAACACATTCCAGTATAAAGTCATTTCTGAAGAATATCGGAATTTTTAGTAAAAAGAATGTAGCCACTTATTATCCATTGCATATATTTTGAAGTGTACTAAAGCAAAAAAAATAATATATTTGGCATGCATCTCACTTGAATGATGAGGTGATATCTGGTTTACTTCATTTTATTCCCCTGAAAAAATAAGCTAGAATTGTCTGGGTTTGAAAAGTTCTAGGGAATTATTTTGCACTATCACTCTTCCAAATCAACTCAGTTTCCTGTGAAAATTCTGCCTTGGCACAAATAGGACCTTTATCGAAGAACAAGCCAAAAGTATAACAAATTTTTTAAACTGCTTTCTCCAGACTCAATCAACTTTGTTCCTGGATTTTCTGTGTTTCCTTCTTCTTCCCATGATGCAACTAGCAAAACTTCCAACTGTCAGATGAGACAACAGAGATTCCTTTTTATTGAGACAGTTGAACAATAAGTGAATTTTTAAAAGTTTTAAGTATGTATCATGCACTGTGTCACATACTGGTTTTGGCTATTGTTCTTTGTTCTCAAAGAGGAGCAAAATGACATGACTATGTTAGAGTCAAATTACACTATGAATGACTGTGGCTGTTCAGACTAATATGAGCATGGAATGCTTTACCACAGAAAGGCACAAATAATTGATATAAAGATTCTCAAATTCTGTGGATCTTGCATTTCTTTTGAGCTAATTCAGTTTTGCTCTGCTCATAGAACATAGCACCTTCTCTGATGAAAGCATACCATGCTGGGTGGCCCTGTCCACTGTCTCCCATATTATGCCATTAATTCTAAAAATCTTAAGAAAGACCTTGAAAGTGTCCTTATATTTCTTATTTTTTTTTTTTACCACCATATGAGCACTTGCCCTGTATGGGTTCTCCATAAAATAGTCTTTTTGGCAAACATACATTTGACATTTGAACAATGTGACCAAGCCCAATAGAGTTGGGCTCTTCAGTAGAATTTGAATGCTTGGCAGTTTATTTTGAGAAAAGACCTCAGTGGCTAGTATCTTATCCTACTAGATGACATTCATAATCTTTCTAAGAAAATTCAAATGAAAGCAATTCAATTTTCTGGCATGGCACTAGTATACCATCCAGGTTTTACAGACATATTATGAAATCAGCATGATGGTTTTGTAGACTTTGTTAGTCAATCTAATACCTTGTCTCTTCCATACTTTCCCTCACAATCTCTTAAACACTGAACTAGCTCTGGCAATGCATGTGTCCATCTAGTTATCAATATATACCTTTCTGGAAAGTATACTGCCACATATACTTATCGCTGACAATTGAACTTATCCCACAGCATTCAAAAGTTCTCATTTTGCTGTAATCATTTTCTCAGTTTTAATTGTTAGGACAAAATTAGCACAAGCAGCAGAAAATTGATCTTATTTTATTGCATTTCAGCTTCAGAAACTGTATTGAGTACAAAATCATCTGCAAATAAAAAATCCACCAATAAATACTCCCTCCCCTTTAATTGTAGCTTGTATCCTTTTCAAGTTAAAGAATTTACCATCAGAGCCATAGCTGACCTTGATGCCGTATTTGTCCTCATTTGAAGGTATTTGACAACATGGATGAAAACATCATGCTAAAAAAAAAAAAGGATGGGAAAAGTACATGTCCTTGTTTCACTCCATTGGTGACTGGGAAAGCATAAAAGCATGGTCCATTAGTCAGAATCCAGGCAAGCATGCCATCATTAAATTGATGTACAATTCTGACCAACTTCTCTGGGCAATGAAATTTTGACATAATTTTCCACAAGCCTCTATGATTGACAGTTTTAAAGGCCTAGGTCAGAACTACAGATGTTGTGTACAGACCTCTGTTATGCTCCAGGAATTTCTCTTGGAATTGTCAGGCAGCAAAAAGTGTTATCAACTGTTTCTTGGCCCTTTCAAACATACGGTAGTTCTCAGGTAGATAACTATCTTCCAGGTGAAAGAGCAGTCTATTTTATAGAACTCTTGAAAGACTCTAGCCAGTAATGAACAGAAAGACCCCTGTATAATTGTTATAGGACAGTCTATTATTTCTTTTACCCTTACAGTGATGGATGATGAAGACATCCTTAAACTCCTGGGGCATTGCTTCCTCATGCTATATAATCCAGAAATTTTCAGTCAACTTTTGTGTAAACAGTGGCCTCCTCACCTTTTAGATCATAGCTGGAATAGAATGATCACCAATTTGTTTTGCCACATGAAAGAAACCTAATGGCATTCAAAACCTCTTCCTAAATTGGAACTTCTTCTACAGAGATTAACTTCAATCTGAGGTAAATGGTCAATAGCTTCAGTATTGATTGATAATGGTCTGTTGAGAATAGTATGGAATCATTCAGCTAATCTCTTTAGCATCATGCCCTTATCATTAATCAATACGGTTCCAACTGCACTGAGTAGTCAAGATGTATCATAAGTCTTTGGCTCATACATAATCTTCATAGCATCATAAAAGTACTTTGGAGTGTTACTATCAAGATAAAATTCAATTTCATTTGCCTTCCTGAGTCAAGAATACTGCATATCTCTAAGCTTCTCTTGAAAATTGAATTTTTTCAGAGCCAAGATGGCACAGAGTAAGATAGGTCCTTATCTGAGCTCTTCCGGGTGTCCCTCAGGTGAACACCAAATCAAGCCTCAAATCAAATCAAATCAAAATGGGGAAAGAAAATGAGAACTTTGCAGGAGGATTTGGAAAAGGAAACACAGAAATTGTCTGAAGAGTTTTCAAATAAAATAGATTTAGTAAAATAGAAAAATCATATAACTCCTCACAAAATAGATTTGAAAAAGAAACTATTTCATTGAAAAACAGAATTTGTGAAATGGGAAAAAAAATCCAATGAACAAATCACCTCATTTAAAAGTTCAATTGGCCAAATGCGAAAAGAGAGAAAAAATTTAACTGAAGAAAAATGTAACTAAAAATTAAAATGTTGAACAAATGGAAGCACATAACTCAATAAGACTTCTAGAATCAATCAAACAAAACCAAAAAAAAAAAGGGGGGGGAGGGGGAAGAAAATATAAAATACTTCATTGGAAAAATAACTTATCCAGAAAATATATCCAGGAGAGACAATTTTAGAATTATTGGACTAACTGAAAACCATGATTAAAAAAAAAAGAACCTAGACATCATCTTTCAGGAAATCATAAAGAAAAACTGCTCAGATGTTCTAGAACCAGAGGGTAAAATTCACCAATCACCTCCTGAAAGAGACTTCAAAATGAAAAATCAAAGGAATATTATAGCTAAATTTCAGAATTATCAGATCAAAGAGAAAATATTGCAAGCAGACAGAAAGAAACAATTCAAATATTGAGGGGCTGCAATCAGGATTACCCAGGACCTTGCAACTTCCATTTTAAAGGTCTGAAGGGCCTGGAATCTGATATTCTGAAAGGCAAAGGAACTTGGATAGCAATCAAGAATCAACTATCCAGCAAATTTAAGCATTATTTGGGGGTGAAATGGACATTCAATGAAACAGATGAATTTCATTTATTTTTGATGAAAAGACCAGAGCTGAACAGAAATTTTGATCTTCAAATACAGTACTCAAGCGGAACATTAAAAGGTAAAAAGGAAAGAAAAAATAAATTTCTTTTAAAAGCTAAAAAGTTTACATCCCTATATGAGAAGATGATATGTTTAACACTTGAGATGTGCATCTCTGTTATGGGTATACTTAGAGGGTGAAGGTATAATTTGATTTTATTGTTATGATATAAAATAAGAAACTAGAGATGGAAAAGGGATTCTACTGGAAGAAGAGGAAAATGGAGTTAAAGTGAGATAAATTCCATCTCATCAAGAGGCAAAAAAAGACCAATTGAGGGAAAGAAGCAGGCATGAGCATTGTGTGAATCTTATTCTTATCACATGTAGTTCAAAGAGAGAATATCATGATATTTAGCTTCACAAAGAGAATTGTCTCACCTTATAGGGAATTAGGAGAGGAAATGGGAAAGGAAAGAAGGGGGCTAATATGAGGGAGAACAAAGTATAAGGTATAAGAAAGGAGAAAGGGCTATAAAAGGGGAGGGCTCTTTGAAAGAGGTGATGATCAGAAGCAAAATACTAGGGAGGAGGGGAAGGGGAAAAGGAAATAGAAAAGGGGAAAGCAAAATGTGTGAAATACAGAGTTAGTAATTTGAACTGTGAATGTGAATGGGATGAAGTCTTGCATAAAACAGAAGCAGATGGAAGACTGGATTAAAAATCAGAATTTTACAATGCATTGTTTATAAGAAACACATTTAAAGCAGAAAGCAGAGTGATACATACAGACAGATAAAGGTAAAAGACTGGAGCAGAATCTATTATGCAAGTATTCTGCAAGTTGAAGTAAAAAAAAAAAAAAAAAAGAAAGAAAGCAGGAGTAGTGATCCAGATCTCAGATCAAGCAAAAGTAAAAATAGAGCTAATTAAAATAGATAATGAAGGAAAGGACATCTTGCTAAAGGGTAACATAGATAATGAAATAATATCAATACTAAACAGATATGCACCAAGTGATATAGCATCCGAATTCCTAGAGAAGTTAAGAGAGCTGCAAGAAAAATTAGATAACAAAACTATATTAGTGGGGAATCTCAACCTGGCTCTCTCAGAATGAGATAAATAGAACCATAAAATAAATAAGAAAGAAGTTAAGGAGGTAAATAGAACTCTAGAAAAGTTAGGTACAATAAACCTTTGGAGAAAAGTGAATAAGACAGAAAGTAATATACTTTTTTTCTCTGCAGTACATGGAACTCATACAAAAATTGACCATGTATTAGGGCATAAAAACCTCAAAATCAAATGCAGAGAGGCAGAAATAGTAAATGCATTTTTTTCAGATCATGATGTAATAATAATTACATGTTGTAACAGATCAGAAGAAAATAGACCAAAAAGTAATTGGAAACTAAATAATCTAATCCTAAAGAATGAGTTGGTGAAACAACAAATCATAGATATAATCAATAATTTCATCCAAGAGAATGACAATAATGAGACTAAAAATTTGGGGTATCAAATTTTTAGGAGAAGCTTTATATCTCTAGATGCTTATTTACATAAAATAGAGAAAGAGAACATCAATGAATGGATTATGCAACTAAAAAAAGCTAAAAAAGAACAAATTTTAAAATCACAATTAAATGCCAAATTTGAAATTCTGAAAATAAAAGGGAAAATTAATAAAATTGAAAGTAAGAAAACTTGAATTAATAACAAAACTAAGAGTTGGTTTTATGAAAAAAAAAAAACAAAATAGATAAACCTTTAGTTAATTTTATCAGAAAAAGGAAAGAAAAAAATAAAATTGTTAATATAAAAAATGAAAAGGGAAAACTTTTCACTAATGAAGAGGAAATTAGAACAATAATTAGGAGCTATTTTGCCCAACTGTATGTCAATAAATTTGATAATCTAAGTGAAATGGATGAATAGTTACAAAAACATAGATTTCCCAGGTTAACAGAAGAGGAACTAGATTACTCACATTTTAGAAAAAGAAATTAAACAAGCTATTAATAAATTCCCTAAGAAAAAATGTCTAGGTCTAGATGGATTTACAAGTGAACTCTACCAAATATTTAAAGAACAATTAATTCCCATAATATGCAAACTATTTGGGAAAATAGGGAAAGTAGGAGCCCTACCAAATTCCTTTTATGACACAGATACCCAAACCAGATAGGGTCAAAACAGAGAAAGAAAATTATAGACCAATTTCCCTAATAAATATTGATGCAAAAAATCTTAAATGAAATATTAGTAAAGAGATTACAGCAAGTTATCCTCATGACCAAGTAGGATTTATACCAGGAATGCAAAGCTGGATCAATATTTGAAAAAGTATTAGCATAATTAATTATATCAATAACCAAATTAACAAAAACCATATGATTATCTCGATAGATGCAGAAAAGCATTTGACAAAACCCAACCCCTATTCCTATTAAAAATAATAGAGAATATAGGAATAAAGGGAATTTTCCTTAAAAGGATCAGTAGCATCTATTTAAAACCATCAGCAAAGGGGATAAACAAGAACTATTCTCAGTAAGATCAGGGATGAAAAAAGGTTGCCCACCATTACCATTACTGTTCAATATTATATTAGAAATATTAGCTTTAGCATTAAGAGAAGAAAGAGAAATTAAAGAAATTAGAGTAGGTAATGAGGAAGCCAAACCATTACTCTTTGCAGATGATAGGATGGTATTCTTAGAGAACCCTAGAGAATTAACTAAAAAAATAGTAGAAACAATGATAGGATGGTATTCTTAGAGAACCCTAGAGAATTAACTAAAAAAATAGTAGAAACAATTCATAACCTTAGCATCTGAAAGAACCAAAGGTCAAGAATTTCAAGAAAATTAATGAAAAAAGCCTGAAATTTTTTTGTACCACATATAAAACTTTGTTATAAAGCAGCAGTATCAAAATAATTTAGTACTAGACAGTACCAAATGGCAAAGACATCAAGTTGTTGATCAGTGGAATAGGATTCACAAGACACAATAGTCAATGACCATAGTAATCTAGTATTTGATAAACCCAAAGACCCTAGCTTCTGAGATAAGAATTCACTATTTGACAAAAATTTCTGGGAAAATTGGAAATTAATATGTCAGAAACTGGACATTGACCTATACCTAACACTCTATACCAAGATAAGGTCAAAATGAGTTCATGACTTAGACATGAAGAATAATATTATAAGCAAATTGGAAGAACAAAGGATAGTTTACCTCTCAGACCTGTGGAGAAGAAAGAAATTTGTAGCCAAAGAGAAACTAAGAGTACATTATTGAATAAAAATGCAAAATTTTTATTATATTAAGTTAAATAGTTTTTATAGAAACAAAACCAAGATTAGAAGGGAAGCAATACACTGGGGAATTTTTTTTTTTACATTCAAGGGTAAATGCCATTGACAAAGGCATCATTTCTAAAATATATAGAAAATTGACTCAAATTTATTAAGAATTCAAGCCATTCTCCAATTGATAAATGGTCAAAGGATATGAACAATTTTCAGATGAAGAAGCTGAAACCATTTCTAGTCATACAAAAAGATGCTCTAAATCACTATTTATCAGAGAAAAGCAAATTAAGACAACTCTGAGGTACCACTACACACATCTTAGATTGGCTAATATGACAGGAAAAGATAATGATGAATGTTGTAGGGGATATGGGAAAACTGGAACACTAATATATTGTTTTTGAAGTTGTGAAGTGATTAAATCATTCTGGAGAGCAATTTGGAACTATTCCCAAAAGGCTATCAAATCCTGCAAATTGTTTGATACAGCAGTGGCTCTACTTAGTTTGTATCCCAAAGAGATCATAATGAAAGGAAAGGGATTCACGTGTGCAAAAATGTTTGTGGCAGCTCTTTTTGTAGTGGCAAGAAACTGGAAACTGAGTGGATGCTTATCAATTGAAGAAAGGCTGAATAATTGATGATATATTAATATTATGGAATAGTATTGTTCTATAAGAAACTATCAGCAAGATGATTTTGGAGTGCCCTGGAGATACTTACATGAACTGATGCTAAGTGAAATGAGCAAAACCAGGAGATCATTGTACACAGCAACAGCAAAATTATACAATGATCAATTCTGATGGATATGGCTCTTTTCAACAATGAGATGATTCAGACCAGTTCCAATGGTCTTGTTATAGAGACAGCCATCTGCACCCAGAGAGAGGACTGTGGAAACTGAGTGTGGATCACAACATAGTATTTTCACTCTTTTTATTGTTATTTGCTTGCATTTTGCTTTCTTTCTCATTTTCTAACTTTTTGATCTCATTTTTTCTTGTGCAGCATGTTAATTGTGAGAATATGTGTAGAAGAATATGTAGAAAAATGTTTAGCATATATTGGATTACTTGTTATCTAGAGGAGAGTGTGGGAGGAAAGAAGGGAAAAATTTGGAAAAAAAAGGCTTTGAAGGGTGAAAGTTGAAAATTATCTATGCATATGTTTTGAAAATAAAAAGCTTTAATGAAAAAAAATTTTAAAAAAGAAAATTGAATTTCATTTGTCTTCCTGAGTCAAGAATCTTGCATCTCTAAACTTCTCTTGAACTTTACTTTTGATGAAATTAAATGCTGCCTTTGAAGAAAATGAGCAAATTGTCCAGATAAGCAAATGTAGTGTTGTACTGCAATTTTTTTTATTTAATAGTTTTTATTTACCATATATATGCATGGGTAATTTTACAACATTGACAATTGCCAAACCTTTTGTTCTAATTTTTCCCCTCCTCCCCCCGCAGATGGCAGGTTGACCAACACATGTTAAATATGTTAAAGTATAAATTAAATATAATATATGTATACAGTTGTTTTGCTGTACAAAAAGAATCAGACTTTGAAATAGTTTACAATTAGCCTGTGAAGGAAAATCCAAAATGCATGCAGACAAAAATAGAGGGATTGGGAATTCTATGTAGTGGTTCATAATCATCTCCCAGAGTTCTTTCACTGGGTATAGCTGGTTCTGTTCATTACTGCTCTATTGGAACTGATTTGGTTCATCTCATTGTTGAAAATGGCCACATTCATCAGAATTGATCATCATATAGTATTGTTGTTGAAGTATACAATGATCTCCTGGCCCTGCTCATTTCACTCAGCATCAGTTCATGCAAGTCTCTCCAGGCCTTTCTGAAATCTTCCTGCTGGTCATTTCTTACAGAACAATAATATTCCGTAACATTCATATACCACAATTTATTTAGCCATTCTCCAATTGATGGGCATCCATTCAATTTCCAGTTTCTAGCCACTACAAAAAGGGCTGCCACAAACATTTTTGCATATACAGGTCCCTTTCCCTTCTTTAAGTATCTTTGGGATATAAGCCCAATAGTAACACTGCTGGGTCAAAGGGTTTGACAGTTTGACAACTTTTTGAGCATAATTCCAAATTGCTCTCCAGAATGGCTGGATGTATTCACAATTCCACCAACAATGTATAAGTGTCCCTGTTTTCCCACATCTCCTCCAACGTTGCGCATTATCTTTCCCTGTCACTCTAGCCAATCTGACAAATGTGTAGTTATGTCTCAGAGTTGTCTTAATTTGCATTTCTCTGATTAATAATGACTTGGAGCATCTTTTCATATGGTTAGAAATAGTTTAAATTTCTTCATTTGAGAATTATCTGTTCATATCCCTTGACCATTTATCAATTGGAGAATGGCTTGATTACTTATAAATTAGAGTCAATTCTCTATATATTTTAGGAATGAGGCCTTTATCAGAACTTTTGACTGTAAAAATGTTTTCCCAGTTTATTGTTTCCCTTCTAGTCTTATTTGCATTAGTTTTATTTGTACAAAAACTTTTCATTTTGATATAATCAAAGTTTTCTACTTTGTGATCAATAATGATCTCTAGTTCTTCTTTGGACATAAATGCATTCCTCTTCCACAGGTCTGAGAGGTAAACTATCCTATTTTCTTCTTAATTTATTTGTAATCTCATTCTTTATGCCTAGGTCATGAACCTATTTTGACCTGATTTTTTGTACCTGAAAACTCCTTTGCACTCCACTGTTGCCAATTGTGCATTAGTTCAGCTTTCTCTTCAAGTTTATTTTGTGTGTGTGCGTATGTTTGTGTGTGAGAGAGAAAGAGAGAGAGAGAGAGAGAGAGAGAGAGAGAGAGAGAGAGAGAGAGACAGACAGACAGACAGACAGACAGACAGACAGACAGACAGACAGTTGGGGCTAAGTGACTCCAGAGTTAGTGCTTTATCCATTGCACCACCTAGCTATCCCAGAGACATACAGCTGGCCCTCTCCAAATTAACAACAAAATGTCCCCACATAGAGAAGCACTCCAATCTGTTGACATTAATTCTTCTGTGGTCTTTTTGCCTTGGGGTTGTTGCTTTTGTTGAATTCAAATATTTAGCTTGGAGAGGATATCTATGATACTCTGTTACACACCTTCATCACTCTCACATTTTGTCTTTCCTTACAATCAAATAGTCTATTAAATGCCAATGTTTGCTACAAGAATACATCCACAAAATTTTATTGAATTTTGATAAATGGAATATAGTGTTAATGATAAGATCTGAGATGCATCAGTCATCAGTAAATGACCATGGCTGTTGCTATTTCCAACTCTATTTCTCGCAAGGCCTCCCTGCCATGTCTGGTAGTCTGTGCCTACTTTTGCATTAAATTCACTAAAATCATAAGCTTATCTGTTTTGCATGTTGATGATAAGGGTCTCAAGAGCTTCATAAAATTTTTCATTGACCTCATCAGGATTCATTATGATGGGAACATAGTCATTGATGATGGTAGGTTGGCACTTTCTTGCAAGTGGCAATCCAACTTCACTAAACTGGACTTCATTTGCCAACCTTGTTTCACTCAGGGCTGCTATTTAAATATGATACTTGCTGGTTTCTCTCACAAGATCTAATAAACTTTCAGGTCTATTTTTTTTATCTATAAGTGTGCTTACATTCTATGTATCAATGGTGAGTGGAATCAAGTTTGTAGACGTTTTTGTACTTTATTTTGTATTTTCACCTGTGGTAAACAGAGTACAGTTGGATAAGTAGAAAATTTTTAGGGCACATTTTCTAGCCCCTTCCTCATAAAAAGAGGTAAGCAGTGCAATCTTAAAACACTTCTCAGATACCAGGGAATTGCCAAATCTCATTCTGCTTCCAGTGAGAAGATAATCCTATGGCCTGGGCTGACTGTGGGTAGGGTTGTGACTGTACCTTCCAGTGCATCTGCACCTGCTGTTTCATCACTTATCTGTTACCATAAGACTTTAAGATAAATAGAAATGTTAAAATGGTATGGATGACGTCTTTTGATTTGGGCATAAATCAGATTTAAGTAAGGCAGAGTTGCATGAAGCCATTATCTTCATTCTGTTTTCCAGATTCATCACTATCCAAAAGCAAGACAAAGTAAAAATGACTGGTGATGGCTCAAGATGAAGTAGATGACCTTGGTTCTTAGTCTAACCAAGCTCTAAGCACTCCACAGTATCCATTTTAGCTGCCTTCATGGCTTTTGGAACACATTATTCTCATCCACTCATTCCACCAAGAGAAGTCTTCACATGCTTGGGGTAGATACCCTGCTAACTCACCCACAGGTTTAAGACCCTTCCATTATTTTCATTTTGCTTTAGCCAGTCTAATAAAATGGTTTAGAAGGGTGTGGCCACTATGCATGCTACAGTTTTTTGGAGCCACAGGTAAAAATTAGGTGGATCATGTGGGCACCAAAGGTGGAAGCAAATCTGAAAAGGACTTGGCAGCCCTCACATGAGAAGTACTTATTTTCTCTAAACACACCCTATACCCTGTGCTTAACACATAGAAACAATGTTTAATACAGTTTTATACAGTGTTTGATACTGGGCGTGCAAATAGAAAAAGCAAGACATATCCTGCTCTTGATAAGTTCATATAAATTTGAGGAGACATTATTTATAAGACATTTTAGCTGGAGAATTAAAGAGCAAAGACCAGAAGTCCTAAGGGGACCTTAGAAAATCAGATGGTACTGCCCAAGGGCCTTGAAAGTTTAGCCTCAGTTCAGTTGGTGAGACCTAGAAAACTCAAGATATAATATTAAGGACAAAGGGAAGAAAACCTAATGTCCTTTATCTCACCAGAAGGATTGTAGTTTATGACTCCTAGTTCATCAAGTGCAGGCTTGTCCCTCTTCCCATCTATCCATCCCAATTGGGTCTGAGCAGCTCAGACTTGGTCAGGAACAAAGGAAAGGCAAAGGGTATCTCAATAACAGTTCTTGCTTTCTGGCCTTTGTGAGAATGAGGTTTACCTAATAATAAGGGTATTCCTTAATACCTAAGACAATCAAGATTTAAAACAGAAAGTCAAGAAAATGTTGGTATTGATTTGACTGCCTATTGCCTGACCTAATAACAATAGTAAATACGTTCTAGATGAAAAAATTAAATAGCTCTACTATGCTAATTAAATAAAACCACAAAGAATTAAAGCTGACAGTTTAATCAAATAGCAATTATGTCACGCATTAAGTGTAATGATTAATCTTCTAGGAGCAGCTTTAGGGGAATATTTTAGAAGAGTTTTTTATTGTTTGGTGTTTCAATTTGAGTTTTGTTTGTTTTAACAGAGTTGTTTCAGTGGGGAGGCCTGCGAAATGGGTTCTTCTTAGTTACAAAAGTTCATCATGTCATAACAATGAACTAGTATAGTTATTGACATTTTCCTTTAAATTCATAATTTAATGAGTGAGGAGAGCACAGAAGTAGGGACAGACTCTGAAATCTGAAGTCAGGAAACTATGCATTACAAGCATTGGTGTGTTCTGTATCAGGAACAGCAAGACCAGTTTAGTGAAACTCTAGTATATGTGTAAAAGGGAAAGTTGTGCAAGAAAGAAAGGTTGGGGCCAGATTAAGAAAGACTTCAGATGTTTAGTGTGGAAATGACATATAAATACACTAGCATGATACAAAGTAGAATGCTTTGTGGGCAAGTAATTATTCAAAATACTCTATAAAAATATTAATAAAGACCATTTTTTTCATATTGGGATCTACCATAGGAAATACCTTGAATGAGCTTAGTGACTCCATTATAAAAAAGAAGGACTTCAATAGACTGTGAAAATGTTCAATGTTCAGAGGAATAGAACATATAGCAAATTTGGGCATTGGCTAATTCATCAATTTCATATAGAGTTCATCAAAAAAAAAAAAAGAGTGTGAAATCAATTTGTTAATGTAGTTTGGAGAGAAATTTTGAGTGGAGCCTAAAATTTAAGATTATTCTATCCCACAGGGTATAAATACCTCCTGACTTTTTTGAACAACAGAATAACACCATTAGACTGATTCATTGTGATAAAGCCATTTAATGGAAGAAGAAAGCAATTATAGAAAATGATAAATCTTACAATACCATACTAGCCATCACATTGATTTGGCTCTTTATCACTTGTTTATATTAAAAATAACAGGAAAATTTTTATATGTTGTGTTCATTTGAGTTCAAAAATTTGATTTCACAGGCTAAAAGATGTTAGAATCCTTACTAGGTGCTAAGTCAGTATTTAACAATTCTCTAGTTCAGAGTTCACACCTTTAAAAAGAGTTTACACCTTTAGACTTCTGAAAGGAGTTTACACCTTTGAAAAAATTAACACCTTTAAAGAAGCTTGCTCATTGGTCTGTAAGGAGTTCCCACAAGCCCCTGGAGTACCCACAAGTACATTCTCTAGAAAGACAAAAGGACCCAACATTGAGTAGGCGGGGTAGATCTGAAAGAAGGCAGTCTGGAAGAGGGCAGTCCGGAAGAAGTTAGAGTCTGGAAGGAATCTGGATTGTGTCAAGGGGAAGATGTCCCGTGGATTTTCAAGTCCAGCAATCTCACACTCTTGGAGGCAGAGTCCAATTCATTTCCCACATCTACCTTCGCTCTGGCTAGAGACTCCAGAAGCCTCCCAAGAAACTTGCTCCCAGAGAAAAGGATTTATAGAAAAGAAACCTCCTCCCAGAGAAGGATTATAATTCTAGAGACAACAGAACTTCACAAAAAGATATGAAAACTAGAGAGAAGGTAATCTAAAAAAGATCTGTGTATTTATAGCACATAAGCACAACAAGAATCAAAAATGTGATCTGGCAACCAAACCCAAAAGCTAATACAATGTTAGGCTATGTTAAGAGTCATGCCATACAAATTTTGGTTGGATTATATAACGGGATATGCTGGTAAATGTTTGACAACTTGTTCTCCAGAAATGCAGGACACATTTTTAAGTTTAATCTGTATAATTACCATTTTTCCTTCACTTTCTTGAGTTTATACAATCAACAAAAGTCATATTTTCAACTATTTGTCATTTTCTAAGGCATAAATTCTCTCAACAAAAATTTAGCAATCAGCTTTCCAGGTCTTTGAACCAGTTTGATTTGAATTGGAATCAGGTGGAATAGGGAATCTATGGGAAATTGTCTACCCTTTATCAATCCCTTAGAGAAGCCAGATCAAAGTTAAGAAAATTAGATGGAGTAGAACAGTTGGTCAACATGACCTGAAATGGCACAGTCTTAAGGAGTAAGGAGAGATATTTGTGGGGAGCAGAATTGGGAAGAAAGTCAACATATACTATGGGAAAGGCTGAAAGAATGTATTCACCTTAAACTAGAATAGATAGTTGGATGGTTAAGTTAAATAAAATGAATATATTTTAATTAATGAATAAAACTAGTAAATTTAGGAAACAGCATGCATTAAAAATGGAGGAGGAAGAGAAGAAGGTGATGATGATGATGATGACGATGACGATTTTTGGCATCATTTTCTAATCAATTGTGCAAATCATAACTGAACAGAAATGAAACAATTGAAAAGACTGTCAAGTACCTTACCAGAAAGACAACAGACCTGGAAAACAGATCCAGGAGAGACAATTTGAAAATAATCGGACTCCCTGAAAAATGGGAGGAAACAAAGAGCTTGGACACCATTTTCGAGGAAATTATCAAAGAGAACTGCCCAGACGTTTTGGAAACAGAGGGTAAAATAGACATTGAGAAAATTCATCGATCACCTACTGAAAGGGACCCTAAAATCAAAACGCCAAGAAATATAGTGGCCAAGTTCAAGAACCCGTGAAAACATTTTTATTAGTAGACCATGTAAGAACCAGAAATCAAAGAGCAAGATAATTAAGACAGTAGCACCTCACACAATTTCTGAGCACTGGAATCATCAGCAGTCCTTCATACACAAATGGGTACAAAGTGTGGTAGGGGTGGCCTTGACAACTAAAAAGGCTACATCTATAGAGAATAAGTTCTAGTAGATTCTCTGTTGGCTTTCTGAGGAATAATCTTGATAAATATAAGGAGATTTAACACCAGAACATTGTCCATTAGGTGGTAATTTTTTTTTTAACACAAAGGACACATACTTAATCGTATCAATTAGATATTGCTTACAATGATGATCATAAGTTATTTTTGCCTGACAAGCCTGGTTAACTCTTGTCCATATTATCACAAGTTTACTAATAAATATATATATATATACATATATATATATATATATATATGTATATATATATATATCTCCAGTATACTAGGAGTCTTTGTCTCTTCCTCATTTCTTGCTTGTATAAGTATTAACATTGAAGCTCAGAGACTATTCTTATCTCTTATTCTCACCACAGATCAGTCCATCTTCTTTTTGCTCATATATTCACTGATGATATTTTTTGCTCGAGTAACTTTTTAGAATTTCTTATTTATAATTGCAATCTACCTATTTTCATCCCCCTTCTGTCCATTGACTTTTAAATACAAAACTCAGAGTAGGGGTAAAAAGGTGAGGCCAAGAATGATCATGGCCATGATCATTACCATGCTGCTTCCACTCACTTTCAGAATCCTAGTGATAATCGTGATGGAAGAAAAATACATTCTTATCATTATAGCTCCTGATCTCCCATTAATATGTTTCTATTTATGCAAAAATCAATTAAAATGACAACATTAATCCTCAAACATAAGTCTTTGTGAATGTAAAATCAAGGATAATCATAACATTTGCTGAATAGAAAGCAAAAGCAGGAAAATCAAAATTTAAAAATATACTAAAAATCTAATTCACAAACTCCCATCAGCACAAGTAATGTCTGAGGGGAAGAGTGGACACAAAAAACCTAGTAGCAAAGTACATATAAATATGGGAATCTTTGTGTTTGGGACAATTCATAATTTTTGACTGCAGACCTGGAGATCATATGTCTCTTTAGAAAATAATATTTGCCACAGGGAAAATTATTAATCTATCTGCTCCCCTCTGATCCTTCCATTTCCTCTAGGGAAAAAAAAACACTTACTACCACTTTCAGGCTGTTAAAACAGTCGGGCTCTTTTAGCACAAAGCTATCTTTGGCAATGTTCTAAGAAAAAATTATGCTATTTAACAAAAATATATAAGCACAGATTCTACCAAACATTTGAAAAGCCTGTCTCTCTCCTTTTCCTTTCCCCTCTCTTAAGTTGTAGGTGCAATAAATGGCAAATTTTCCTTTTCTCAAGCTACAAGTGGGATTAAAAAGCAATATGTCTTTTAAATAGCAAAAAAAATTTCCCTTCTAAAATCAGCAGCTATAGCTTTCTATTACATTCAAACAATCCCCTACATTGACTACAAAGGCTGCCTGTCAGCTGTGCTTGGGCTCCTCTCAGTTTCTGTTATCAATCTTCTATAAACAGTTTCTCTAAGGGAAGCTAGGTGGTATAGTAGATACAGTACCAACCCTGAAGTCAGGGGGACCTGAGTTCAAATGTGACCTCAAACATTTAATATTTCCTATGTGTGTGACCCTGTGCAAGTCCCTTAACCCAATCCTCAGCAATAAAATAAAAACAAATTTCTCTCATTATATGTTTTGTGTCTTCAGTACCTGAATTCTTCTGATGTTTTCTCTGCTCAGATTTTCTCAAGTTTCCAGGATAAAATAAGGCAAAGCTGCAATTCTATAAGGTATAAACACATAATACATATTTTCCACAGTTAGCTCTATAGTTTTTACTTTATTAGTTATATCAGCCTTTGAAAATAATTATATGTATGTCATATAATCATCCTTACCTTCAATAATGTCTTTTGTCTCTCAGAGAAACCTTTCTCTCTAAGCTCTTCAGAACACTCTGTATCTTTCCTTTTATATATGTTACTTATTCTCAAGCCAATTCTACCAATGCTTTACTCACAAATATTCTTTTACTGTCTTTTCTAACAACAAAAAAGTACCAAATACCATTTTATTGACATACCATTGCAACCTCAGATTTTCTATTTGTTATTCTTCACTCTGATGATTCCTCAGAAGATAGTTCACCTTCTTTTTGGGTCATCTACATCCTTCATGAAACTCTTATTCTGATGCTTTTTTGAGGCATAAAAATGACCCTGAATTTTCAATGACTATGCCAGTTCTACAAAAATTGTTATATTCAAACAATTTGGAAAATATTTTAGTAAATTCAGTGAGAAATAGCATATGATACAAGAATTAGCCTAACTATAGAAAAAAAATTATCACCAATATATTGGTGTTTATTCATTCAATATGTTTATTCATTGACCTATGGAGCTAATTAGTAGATAGATAGATTGGATAAATAGATAGATGGATGGATGAATGAATGGATGGATGCAAGGAGGTATGCCATTCATGTATTTGAGGCATAATAAATGGTCTGATACCTACAAAATATTAAAAGAATCAGAGAGAAGAATCTAATAAATTCTGTGAAAGTAATATAAAGTATCTATTAAAAAACATAAGTAAGGATTACAGAAGAGGAAAAGACATGAATGGTTGATATTTTCACTGATGAAATGACTATCCCATTGTCTCATACATCCATTAACAAATAGAAGTGTTCAACATGAGTTAAACATGAGGTAAGAGTTTTAAATGTAGATAAAAATAAAAATGAGAGTGCAATTGAAGTAATTCTTTGGAGAATCAGAGAATAGGCAGATATTGCCAATGAATGCTTCCCATTCAAGATTACATGTAAAGAGAAGTGTTTCGGTTAACATGGATTATGAATTCTTCATTAATTTTTTATATAGGTGGATATATTAGAAGACTTATTTTCCTTTCAGAATGCAAAAAGAAAATGAAGGTTTGGTTAAGTGGTATCCTCAAAAGGACAAATTTATTATAATAATATTGCCAAATTTCTTTCTCTTTTTCGAGTTATTAGGAAATGATTTTGTTGCTTTATTATGCAACATTCATGAATAGAGATTTTCATAAAAGAAAAACCAAATGTGTCCATATAACAATTTGTTTTAATTGGATTTTTCTGCATCAAATGAGATAAATTTTATGCCACATGTTTTCTCCTTTTACCACGTTGACATACTAATGTCTGAGTAAGGAAAAATGATTTGAAGGAAGGATCAGGAAATGATACAAGTCCACAAAAAGGGAAAAAATGTTCCTAGGAGAAATAGCTCTTGCCAATAAAATGAAGATTGTTTCTTAGGTTGAAGACATGAAGAGCTGACAGCTTTCATTTTTCAAAAATCCTTTCATAAAGAATTTCTCATCTTCATAGTGTCATATTTAGCATATATTAAAATGTGGAGAAAGTGTAAAGGCTTACCTTTTGTTTCCAAAGTTATTTAATAAAGGAATGTGACCTGGTTTGGAACCCCTGTGTACCTAGATTAGAATCTCAGTTCTGCCACTTACTCTCTATTATCTTGGCTAAATCTTTAGATCTCAATTTCCCTATCTGACAAATAAGAGTTGTTCTAGACTACTCATCCCCTGCCCCAGATTAATTCTGAAATCCCTTCTGATTTTAAATGCTAATGTATTTTAATTTAAACTTCACAGTCCTTTCTTTCATGTGTATAGCACCATAACTGAGATCTAGAAAGATTTGATCTGATTTAAACCACAATGTTTTTTCTTATTCACTTTCTTCTAATACTAAACTTGCAAGCTGTAATTTAATTAGCAAATAGGCTGCTGCCTAAATAGTAGAACTGAACTAATTAGTAGAGAGGAGGCAAATTAAGTTGCCCTCAGCTTTTATAGTATTTCACTGACAGGGAGTTGTTTCTAAATCCCTTTGCTCCCTGGAGAATTCAAATTTATACCTAAGAGAACCACTTTAGGTACCTGCCACAATATTTCTCTGCAATGGAACCTGGGTCTTTGTTGCTATGACCCTGGTTTGTTTTTCTGTTAAGTAGACCAATTTATGAACACAGCCTTCTAGATATGATGATTCCACCCTCTGATTTACCCTCAGTAAAATACATCTTTTCAGCGAGCAGTAGTAAATGATGTACTTACAATGATCTTACTTAGCAGGGTTTGTAATTTTCTATCACTCTGGCTCTTTAAGAGATAATATTAAGGGATACTGTAGACATTCAGAATTGTAACCTACCTCTCTCTGTATCCTGCTGAAGATTGAATACTTTCAGTTCTCCCTCTACTCTTACTTGGTAACTAAAACTAGGATGCAACTGTCCTGCATACATAGACAGAATTCAAGGAAGCAAAGGAACCTCCATTTGGTTTCCCCAGTCAAGAAAAATACTATAACTTGACCCCCTATATGTCCAGCATTCAAGTCCTCCTCAAAATGCTGGATCCATGCCAGCAAAGTGCTCCCAAATTCCTCTTTCTTAACTTGAGCCAACACATGTGTTCCATTTTAATTGTTGTAACTATGTTCCTATTATGCCCCTTACTTTCCATAAATTCTTTACTGTGTGTGTAAAGGTGATAGGTACCTCTGCTTGACATATTCCTTTGCATCAATCATTCAGGAAGTGTTGTCGTCCCTCCCAGGTAAACATTGGAAATTAAGTTACCACTCACTACCTTAGACAGAACCTGAAACCAAGTTCTAGACTTCCAAAGCATCCACAACTACCTAGCCAGCTGTTCTAAACTGTGATAGAAAGCAAGTGCCAAGGGATCAAAGCTGTACCATATGATCCCCAGACAGAGTTTCCTTGAGGAACAGAACAGGACACATACCCTTCCAAATAGTTGACTTAGTAGGATCCATTTATAAGATCTAGTAGTGCTATCTTTGACCATTAATTAGAATCAGGCTACACAAAAAGCAAACTCAAAACCTTGATCTTATTAGCACAGCAATCTAGTCAAGAAACCACTGTGGTGCCCTGAAAAGAGAGATAGAATGGTGCAGTAGAAACAGCAAAGATCTTAAGACGCTAAGAAAGCAGTATGCGGTTCCTTGAAGTTCTACAATTACCTAAATGACACTGGATTTGGGGAGAAAAAAGAAAGAAAGAACATGAATTCAAATTCTGATTCTGTGCTTTGTCAAAATTGTAATTTGGATAAGTCATTTAAGCTATTTTGGCTTTAGTTTCCTCAAAAGTAAAATGACAGTAATGATACTCAATGTTTTAGGATTATTCTGAGGCTCAAATCCAACAATAGATACAAAGAGTTTTGTGGAATGTAAAATGCTAGAGAAATACAAACTATTATAGAAGTGTTGGAGTGATAAAATTGTTTGGCCCTTCCTGTTTGATTCCCATATACACCTACTACTGATTCTGTATCCACATGTATTGCTTCTTCTATGTTCTTGGAAGGTATAACAAAAGGATCCATTATTCTATCTTTTTGTTGTTTTTATTACTCTGAGTCCCCACTCAGAGACGGGGTCTGGCAAAACACGAAAGTATTAGATCTATCTATCTTTCTTCTCTAGGGGTATTTCCCTGTCAATTACCTTCTCCCAGCTGCATGTCCAATGAATATACTCAAGCAAGAGAATATTTGGTGGTTAACAATGTTTATAAAGAAAAAGTAAATGTTTAAAACGAGGAAATATAAACAGATTTTCACAGAGCCCAAAAGTAAATGTTTCAAGCTTCCTTGAAATATCCAAAAAGAAATAAAAGACACAGAATTATCATGTTAGGGTGCTATAGTCAAGGAGAGATGAGTTTTAGCAATATAGTATCTATCCTCAGCCCTGACTTATCCATAGAACTGCATTCTTAGGGTCCTGGTCCCATTGCTTGTGGTAACTATGCTTCCTCTTTCCTCCTATGCTTCCACTTTCCCAATTTCATGTAGCTTCTTTCAACTTCCTCTTCTTCAACTCTATTTGTTTCATTTGGAGTGGCATTTCATCCTAGACTCACTACAACTGACTCACTATCAGATCATTCTATTATCTTTGAAAGGTCACTCAAAGATATGTCCAGCCATTGTTTAGATGATGATGTCATTCTTCTTCTAAACTGTTCAATGGACTGGTTTTTAACCCATAAGTTATACCTGGCATGCATGGCTGCCTCTTTAACATAAAACTTCAGGTCTCTTTTCTGTGATTGGATCTGTGAAAGACGAACTCTTTTATATTCTCCCCATAGTTAAACATTTGCTGCCCAAAAAGTCAGCTATATGCTTGCACATATTCATCTCAAATCTTCAATATCTCTCTGTGACCACAGGTCTAAATTACATGCAGGATTTATTACATGAACATACCATTGAAATACATAAATATCCATGCAAGAGAATGTATATTAAAAGAAATTAATAATAGGTTTACATAATAATAGAACATATACAAAAATAATATTCACACAAATAAAGGAAATACTATATTTAGTCAATAAACAAACAGCTATGGTACACAAATGTTCAGTAATTAGCACATGAATCTCTGTGTAGATCTAATAAAATACAAGGCGCATCTTATATAAATAAACATTAGTATTATAATTTGGTTGTTTGTGTAACTATTTCTTCAGTTTCCCCTAGGTTAGATGAATCATAAGTCAACTGGATCTATATCTCTAACACATTTATCAGATTTTTCTCGCTCTGTCTCTGTGTATATCTCTCTATGTCACTGTCTCTTTCTGTCTTCCTCTCCCTCTGCCTCTCTTTCCATCTATGTCTCTGTCTCTCTCTGTCTCTGTCTGTCTCTGTCTCTCTGTCTCTCTCTCACTGATTTGCTTCCTCAGTCACCAGAAGCAGAAATTTGTTAGTATCTCTTACAAATGCCAACTGATAAGAATCATTGGTCACTTCATGGATAATTCAAGACACTTTGGACTCTTGCCGTGAAGTAACAGTACAATTTGAATCTTTTTTTTTTTTTTTTACTTAACATGTAGAGAGTATTCAAATAGAACTAACCCCTCTATGATGAGGGCTTCCTAAGCACTTTTCTGGGTTGCTTATCCACCTTCAATGTCTACCCAACTTGCACTTGTGGCTCCAAGAAGTTATAGCATGCAGATACCCTAGCTCTTGGCAGATAAGCTAAACCATGTTAGGGTATCCAATTGGTCTTAGACTCATTGTTAAGTTAGGGGAATGTCTGCTCCAAACATGTGAAGCCTCCCCCCCCCCTTCAGCAGAATAGGTGCATGAGAACAATTTGTTCTAATGGTCATGAAAGGAGCTGAAGAGTTTGACCAGACATGGAAGATGCCAAGATCATCCACTGGATTCCAGGCCATTACCAGTCTTCCTGACTTGGCTTGTCACAGTTGATCATCATATAATCTATGATGGCTATGAACAATGTTCTCGTGGTTCTCACTTCACTTAGCATCAGTTAACAAGTCTTTTCAGTGAAATCAGTCTGCTCATAATTTCTTATAGAATGATATTCCATTACGTTTGTGAGAAATGGATGAGATTTATTTGGTTTCCACAGTTATGAAAATTAAATTAGAGAAATGAAACAAACAGGGTTATTTCTTGCTATATACTATACTTCTGACACCCTAACTGCCTTCTCTTCAGTAGCTCACATCTGTGACGATGTTAACTGATCCGGAAACTTCATGCTAATGGAGCCTCTATATTCTTTATATGTCTATTTTTACATGTCGATCGAGGGATTTACTATAGATCATACCTTTATAAAGAAACCTGAAATATCGGAGTTGTCCTCCTTCTAACTGTTATAGACACTGCAATCGTAGGTTACGTATTAGAAAATTGATACCCATAAGGATATGAAAGAATGAACAAGGGAGGAGGTCAATTATCTTCTCCCCCAGAATGTAAGCTCCTTGGGAGCAGAACTGACTTTTGTAATGAGGGATAGAGATTTTGGTCCTGTAACTTCTGTAACATCCAATTAATGGGTACTCAGGGGAGGAAATTGTGCTACAGACTTGGAAATAAAATATTGCCTTTGGAGTTTCAAAAGTGTGTCTATAAACTTGACACCCTTTCTTGCAAGAATGTAAAATAGATTTTTTCTGCATTCATCAGTGAGTAAGTGGAGTTCTTGGTAAGATGTTTTGTTTCTTACACTTTCATATATCATAACTTATTCAATCATTCCCCAATTAATGGGCATTCACTTAAATTTCCAGTTCCTTGCCACTCCAAAAAGGGCTGCTACAAACATTTTTGCACATGTAGACCCTTTTCTCCCTTTTATATTCTCTTTCAGAAACAAACCCAGTAGTGATACTGCTAGACCAAAGGATATCCATGGTTTGGTAATCCTTTGGGTCTAGTTATGATGTGGACTTTGAAATAAGTTTACTCCCTTCCCTTATCAGGAAGAAGCACATCTACTAGTATCAACCATAATCAAGTTGCAGTCTATACTATTTGTACAGAGTGATGTAAGGATGGAACTTTATCATCTCCATGGTCTATCTTCCAATCTCTGAGCATTTTTTAAAAACCTTTGAGATTTTATTAGCATATTTTTAGACAGGTTTAGGATCTGGTCAGCTAGGTGAATTCCGCCTGCGTATTTCTTGATCTCTCCCTCTGAGTTACCAAACTCCTCCCCGGTTCCTCCCCTTATTGCATAGATCTTGCCTCTGTTCCCTGAGACTTTAAAAGCTGTGTACTCCAAAATGTAAGCTGTTCATTAATTTATGACTCCGCATTGCAATTGCTTGAGCCTGTACACATAAATAAATCAATATCCCTTTATAATCTATGATAAGACTCCTGATTTGATTTCTTCAGATTGACTGAATTGTTTTTTTGTTTCTTTGTTTGTTTTGTTTTGTTTTTAATTAATTTTATAATTATAACATTTTTTTGACAGTACATATGCATAATTTTTTTTACAACATTATCCTTGTACTTCCTTCTGTTCCGAATTTTTCCCCTCCTTCCCTCTATCCCGTCCCCTAGATGTCAGGCATTCCCATATATATTGAATATCCTATAGTATATCATACGTACAATATATAATGCAGAACTGAATTTTGTTGTTGTTGCAAAGGAAGAATTGTATTCAGAAGGTAAAAATAATCTGGGAAGAAAAACAAAACAAAAAAAAAATGCTCACAAATTCTGGGTGTAGCTGATTCTGTCCATCATTGATCAATTGGAATTGGATTAGCTCTTCTCTGTGTTGAAGATATCCACTTCCATCAGAATACATCCTCATACAGTATCATTGTTGAAGTGTATAGTGATCTTCTGGTTCTGCTCGTTTCACTCAGCATCAGTTGATGTAAGTCTCTCCAAACCTCTCTGTATTTCTCCTGTTGGTCATTTCTTACAGAACAATAATATTCCATAACATTCATATACCATAATTTACCCAACCATTCTCCAATTGATGGGCATCTGTTCATTTTCCAGTTTCTAGCAACTACGAAAAGGGCTGCCACAAACATTTTGGCACATACAGGTCCCTTTCCCTTCTTTAGTATTTTCTTGGGATATAAGCCCAGTAGTAGCACTGCTGGGTCAAAGGGTATGAACATTTTGATAACTTTTTGGGCATAATTCCAGATTGCTCTCCAGAATGGTTGGATTCTTTCACAACTCCACTAACAATGTATCAGTGTCCCAGTTTTCCCACAACCCCTCCAACATTCATCATTATTTGTTCCTGTCATTTTAGCCAATCTGACAAGTGTGTAATGATATCTCAGAGTTGTCTTAATTTGCATTTCTCTGATCAATAGTGATTTGGAACACTCTTTCATTTGAGTGGAAATAGTTTTAATTTCATTATCTAAAAATTGTCTGTTCATATCCTTTGACCATTTATTAATTGGAGAATGGCTTGATTTCTTATAAATTGAAATCAATTCTCTGTATATTTTGGAGATGAGGCCTTTATCAGAAGCTTTAACTGTAAAAATATTTTCCCAATTTGTAACTTCCCTTCTAATCTTGTTTGCATTAGTTTTGTTTGTGCAAAAGCTTTTTAATTTGATGTAATCAAAATTTTCTATTTTGTGATCAATAATTATCTCTAGTTCTCCTTTGGTCCCAAATTCCTTCCTCCTCCACAGGTCTGAGAGGTAAACTATCCTATGTTCCTCCAATTTATTTATGATCTCATTCTTTATGCCTAAATCTTGGACCCATTTTGATCTTATCTTAATATGTGGTGTTAAATGTAGGTCTATGCCTAGTTTCTGCCATACTAATTTCCAGTTTTCCCAGCAGTTTTTGTCAATAATGAATTCTTATCACAAAAGTTGGGATCTTTGGGTTTGCCAAATACTAGATTGCTATATTTATTCACGATCTTGCCCTGTGAACCTAACCTATTCCACTGCAACTAGTCTATTTCTTAGCCAATACCAAATGGTTTTGGTGACTGTTGCTTTATAATATAGTTCTAGATTAGGTACAGCTAGACTACCTTCATTTAATTTTTTTTTTCATTACTTCCCTTGAAATTCTTGACCTTTTGTTCTTCCATATGAATTCTGTTGTTATTTTTTCTAGGTCATTAAAATAGTTTCTTGGGAGTCTGATTGGTATAGCACTAAATAAATAGATTAGTTTATGGAGTATTGTCATCTTAATTATATTTGCTTGGCCTATCCAAGAGCAATTAATGTCTTTCCAATTATTTAAATTTGACTTTATTTTTGTGGCAAGTGTATTGTAATTTTGCTCATATAATTCCTGACTTTCCTTTGGTAGATATATTCCCAAATATTTTATTCTATGGACAGTTATTTTGAATGGAATTTCTCTTTGTATCTCTTGTTGTTGGATTGTGTTGGTAATGTATAAAAATGCTGAGAATTTATGTGGATTTATTTTGTATCCTGCAACTTTGCTAAAGTTCTGAATTATTTCTAATAGCTTTTTAGCAGAGTCTTTGGGGTTCTCTAAGTATACCATCATGTCATCTGCAAAGAGTGATAGTTTGATTTCCTCATTACCTACTCTAATTCCTTGAATTTCTTTCTCTGCTCTTATTGCCGAGGCTAGCGTTTCTAGTACAATATTGAATAGTAATGGTGATAGTGAGCAACCTTGTTTCACTCCTGATCTTACAGGGAAAGGTTCCAGTTTATCGCCATTAAGTATAATGTTTATTGACAGTTTTAAATATATGCTCCTTATTATTTTAAGGAATAGTCCATTTATTCCTATATTTTCAAGTGTTTTTAGTAGGAATAGATGTTGGATTTTATCAAATGCTTTTTCTGCATCTATTGAGATGATCATATGGTTTTTGTTAATTTGGTTATTGATATAGTCAATTATGCTAATCGTTTTCCTAATATTGAACTAGCCCTGCATTCCTGGTATAAATCCCACTTGGTCATAGTATATTATCCTGCGGATGATTTTCTGTAGTCTTTTTGCTAATATTTTATGTAAGATTTTAGCATCAATATTCATCAGGGAGATTGGTCTATAATTTTTTTTCTCAGTTTTCAGCCTACCTGGTTTAGGTATCAGTACCATGTCTGTGTCATAAAAGGAATTTGGTAGGACTCCTTCAATCCCTATTTTTTCAAATAGTTTATATAGCATTGGAGTTAGTTGTTCTTTAAATGTTTGGTAGAATTCACATGTAAATCCATCTGGTCCTGGAGATTTTTTCTTAGAGAGTTGGTTAATAGCTTGTTCTATTTCTTTTTCTGAAATGGGACTATTTAGACTACTTACTTCTTCCTCTGTTAATCTGGGCAAGCTACATTTTTGAAGGTATTCTTCCATTTCATTTAAGTTATCGAATTTATTGGCATAAAGTTGAGCAAAGTAGCTCCTAACTATTGGTCTAATTTCCTCTTCATTAGTGCTGAGTTCTCTCTTTTCATTTTCAAGACTAACAATTTGCTTTTCCTCTTTCCTTTTTTTAATCAGATTTACTAAGGGTTTGTCTATTTTGTTGGTTTTTTCATAGAACCAACTCTTAGTTTTATTAATTAATTGAATAGTTTGGTTTGTTTTTTTTTACTTTCAATTTTATTAATCTCACCTTTTATTTTTAGAATTTTAAGTTTCATGTTTGTCTGAGGGTTTTTAATTTGTTCCTTTGCTAGCAATTTCAGTTACAAGCCCAATTTGTTGGCCCTCTCTTTCTCTATTTTATGCAAGTAGCCCTGTAGAGATATAAAACTTCCCCTTATTACTGCTTTGGCTGTATCCCACACATTTTGGTATGATGTCTCATTATTGTCATTTTCTTGGATGAAGTTATTAATTATGCCTATGATTTGCTGTTTTACCCAATCATTCTTTAGTATGAGATTATTTAGTTTCCAATTTTTTTTGGTCTATTTTCCCCTGGCTTTTTATTAAATGTAATTTTAATTGCATTGTGGTCTGAAAAAGATGCATTTACTATTTCTGCCTTATTGCATTTGGTTTTGAGGTTTTTATGTCCTAGTATATGATCAATTTTTGTATAGGTTCCATGAACTGCTGAGAAGAAAGTATACTCCTTTCTGTCTCCATTTAGCTTTTGCCAAAGATCTGGCTTTTGTAGTATTCTATTTACCTCTTTGACTTCTTTCTTATTTATTTTGTGGTTTGATTTATCTAATTCTGAGAGTGCAAAGTTGAGATCTCCCACTATTATAGTTTTGCTGTCTATTTCTTTTTGCAGCTCTCTTAATTTCTCTTTTAAGAATTTAGATGCTGGGGGCAGCTAGGTGGCTCAGTGGATAGAGCACCAGCCTTGAATTCAGGAGGACCAGAGTTCAAATCTGGTCTCAGACACTTAACACTTCCTAGCTGTGTGATCCTGGGCAAGTCACTTAACCCCAGCCTCAGGGGAAAAAAAAATTCTTTATTTAGATGCTGTCCCACTTGGTGTATATATGTTTAATATTGATACTGCTTCATTATCTATGCTACCCTTTAGCAGGATATAATGCCCTTCCTTATCTCTTTTAATTAGATCAATTTTTGTTTTTGCTTGATCTGAGATAAGGATGGCTACCCCTGCTTTTTTGGCTTCACCTGAAGCATAGTAGATTCTGCTCCACCCTTATTACTTTTATTTTGAATGTATCATCCTGTTTCAGGTGTGTTTCCTGTAAACAACATATAGTAGGATTCTGGCTTTTAATCCAGTCTGCTAACTGCTTCCTATTTATGAAGGAGTTTACCCCATTCACATTTATGGTTAGAATGACTAATTCTATATTGCTTGCCATCCTGTTAACCCTTGCTTATGCTTTTCTCCTTTCCTTCCCTCTTACCCCCCTACCCAGTATTAAACTTGTGAACACCACTTGCTTTTCACAGTCCTCCCTTTTTAGTATCCCTCCCCACCTTAAAGTTCCTCCCCCTATTTTACCCCTTTTCCTCACAATTTCTGTATTCCCTTCCCCTTAGCTTACTCCTTCCCTCTCACTTTTCAATGAAGTGGAAGAAGTTTCACCATAAATTGAATATATCTATTGATACACACTATGTTCATCTCCCTCCTTTCTTTCTCTCAGATATAATAGGTTTCCTTTGCCTCTTCATGAGATGTGGTACCACCACTTTACCCTTTTTTTATGATATAATTTCCTTTCTACCTCTAGTTTCTAGGACAAATTATACATGTGTTCTTTATATATCTTTATGGCTGAAATATAGTTCTCAAGATTTCTTTTTACCTTTTTAGAAATCTCTTGAGTTCTGTATTTGAAGATCAAACATTTTGTGTAGGTCTGGTTTTTTCATCAAGAATAGATGGAATTCATTTATTTCATTAAATGTCCATCTTCTTCCCTGGAAAATGATGGTCATTTTTGCTGGGTAAGTTATTCTTGGCTGCATACCAAGTTCCTTAGCCTTTCAGAATATCATATTCCAGGCCCTTCGTTCTTTTAATGTGGACACTGCTAGATCCTGGATTATCCTTATTGTGGCTCCTCCATATCAGAATTGCTTTTTTCTAGCAGCTTCCAATATTTTTTCCTTCATCTGATGGTTCTTGAACTTGGCCAGTATATTTCTTGGCATTTTGATTTTAGGGTCCCTTTCAGTAGGTGATCGATGAATTTTTTTCAATGTCTGTTTTACCCTCTATTTCCAAAACATCTGGGCAGTTCTCTTTGATAATTTCCTGGAAAATAGTGTCCAGGCTCTTTTTTTCCTCACATTTTTCAGGGATTCTAATTATTCTCAAATTGTCTCTCCTGGATCTGTTTTCCAAGTCTGTTGTCTTTCCACTAAGGTACTTGACATTCTTTTCAATTGTTTTGTTTTTCTGGTTTTGCTTGACTACTTCTTGGTTTCTCCCTGAGTCATTCATTTCTACTTGTTCGAGTCTAATTTTCAATGATGTATTTTCTTCACTCACTTTTTTTATATCTTTTTGTAATTGTCCAATTGAGTTTTTAAGTGAGTTTTTTCTTCTATGGAATTTTTTTCCATTTCATCCATTTTATTTTTTAGAGAGCTGTTTTCTTTTTCCAGCTCACTAATTTTATTTCTCAATGATTTGTTTTCTTTATCCACTCTGTCTTTAAATGCATGGAATGACTTCTCCAGGCTCTCTTGACAAGCTTCCCTTTCCTTTTCCCATTTTTCTTCTAGCTCTCTTGTGAGAGCCTTTTTGATTTCCTCTATGAGAATCTTATGTATTGAGGAGGAGCTCATATTCCCCTTAGGGGAGTCCTCTGGAGACAATCTGCTTTTAGTCTCCTCAGTATTTGAAGTCTGCTCTCTCTATATACAGAAGCTGTCAATGGTTAGAGCCCTTTTGAATTTTTTGTTCATTTTGTCAGAGTGAGAATCACAGAAAACAAATTGACAAGAGAAACAATTGGTCTGTTTCTGGGGGGGATGGGGCTGGATGGTGTTACCAGGCCTCGACAGACTGAGGGAGGCAGCAGTGAGGCACTAACAGGACAGTGATGGCTGTGCTGTGTCTGCACTCTGAGGCTCTAAGAACAAGCTGAGTCACTCCGGGTGGGGGTAGGGTGGCCAGGTCCCAAGAGACACTAGCTTTCTGTGGTTTATTCTTCACCTCCAGTGATTATACCTTCTCTGCTGCTCTTGGCTTGCTGCCAAGACGGAACATCCACACTGGGGTAAAAGTCTTTGCAGAAATAGCAGAGATCACACCCCTCCCCCCTCAGTTCCAAGCTGTGTAAACTGCCTGTCTCGCTCTTGCTGCCTGCCCTCAATCTGCACCCAGTCTGTTCGACCCTCCCCTG